>NC_044031.1:723565273-723742773 GCF_901765095.1 Microcaecilia unicolor
TTATTTTATCATCCTCACTTTAATATTCCCTTATCTCTTGTTTGTCCGTTTGTCTGTCCTAATCTGGATTGTAAGCTCTGTCGAGCAGGGACGTCCTCTTCCTGTTCAAGTGTACAGCGCTGTGTACGTCTAGTAGCACTATAGAAATGATAAGTGCTAGAGTCCTGGGGTTCGTAATAAATTATTCCATCTCACTCCTGTTCAGAAATTGGCGTTCATGGAGCACTATGTTACAAGAAAACAGCTCGGGATTCTCTCCATGAGACAAGGGCAGACAACCTCCGGTCCTGGAGTCCACAGTTCGAGCATCTCAGTAGGTCAGAGCTCAGCAGATGTTGAGACTTTTGGGGCACATGGCCTCCACAGTTCATGTATCACCCATGGCCACATCTACATATGAGATCAGCTCAATGGACCCTAGCTTCCCAGTGGTATCAAGCTGCGGGGAATCTAGAGGATGTGATCCAACTGTCCACCGACTTTCGGAATTCTCTTCAGTGGTGAACAATCCGATCCAATTTGACCATGTGACAATCATTCCAAATTCCTCAGCCACAAAAAGTGCTGACAACGGATGCATCCCTACTGGGGTGGGGAGCTCATATAGATGGGCTTCACACTCAGGGAGCCTGGTCCTTTAAGGAAATAGGTCTTCAGATCAACCTCCTGGAACTACGAGTGATCTGGAACGCTCTGAAGGCTTTCAGAGATCGGCTGTCCAACCAAATCACCTTGATTCAAACACCAACAAGCAGGGGGCACCGGATCTCGCCCTGTGTCAGGAAACCTGTCCAGATGTGACTTTGGGCATGCTGTCATGGCATGTTTCTCTAAGCTACTATCTGGCAGGTGTCTGGCCAAAAGGCTGAGCACGGTAATGCAAACCTCACGATTGTGGTCGTTGAATATAGGTGCAGCCTGCAAGATCTTCTGAGCATGGTGCACCCCCTTGGTGGATCTTTTTGCCACTCAAATCAATAACAAGGTCCCTCAGTTCTGTTCCAGGCTTCAGGCCCACGACAGACTAGCGTTCAGATGCCTTTCTCCTTACATTGGGGAACAGGCTTTCTGTATGCGTATCCGCCCATACCTCTAGTAGGGAAGACTTTGCTGAAACTCAAGCAAGACAGCGGAACTATGATTCTAATTGCATCCTTCTGGCCGCGTCAGATTTGGTTCCCTCTTCTTCTGCAGTTGTCCTCTGAAGAACCGTGGAGAGTGGAGTGTTTCCAACCCTCATCACTGAGGATGAGGGGTCGCTTCTACATCCCAACCCTCCAGTCTCTGGCTCTCACGGCCTGGATGTTGAGAACTTAGAATTTGTCTCCTTGGGTCTTTCAGAGGGTGTCTCCTGAGTCTTGCTTGCTTCCAGGAAAGATTCCACAAAGAGGTGTTACTCTTTTAAATGGAGGAGGTTTGCTGTCTGGTGCGATAGCAAGTCTCTAGATGCTATCTCTTGTCCTACACAGACCCTGCTTGAATACCTTCTACACTTGTCAGAGTCTGGTCTCAAGACCAACTCCGTAAGGGTTCACCTCAGTGCAATTAGTGCTTATCATCGGAGTGTAGAGGGTAAGCCTATCTCTGGACAGCCTTTAGTTATTCACTTCATGAGGAGGTTTGCTTTTGTCAAAGCCCCCTGTCAAACCTCCACCAGTGTCATGGGATCTCAATGTCGTTCTCACCCAGATGAAAGCTCCTTTCAAGCCACTGAATTCCTGCCATCTGAAGTACTTGACCTGGAAGGTCATTTTCTTAGTGGCTGTTACTTCAGCTCGTAAGATCAGTGAGCTTCAGGCCTTAGTAGTGGATGCACCTTATACAGAATAGTCCTCCGCACGCACCCTAAGTTCCTGTTGAAGGTGGTGTCAGAGTTCCATCTGAACCAGTCGACTGTCTTGCCAACATTTTTTCCCCGTCCTCATGCCCACCCCAGCGAAAGCAGCTTGCACACCTTGGACTGCAAAAGAGCACTGGCCTTTTACATGGAGCGGACGAAGCCCTTCAGACAGTCCGCCCAATTGTTTGTTGCTTTTGATCTCAACAGGAAGGGAGTCGCCATCAGAAAACGCACAATCTCCAATTGGCTAGCAGATTGCATATCCTTCACTTATGCCCAAGCTGGGCAGAATTTGGAGGGCCATGTCATGGCTCATCGTGTCAGAGCCATGGCTGCGTCAGTGGCTCATTTAAAGTCAGCCTCCATTGAAAAGATTTGTAAAGTTGCAACGTGGTCTTCAGTCCACACATTCACCTCACATTACTGTCTTGAGCAGGATACCTGACGTGACAATCGGTTCAGGCAGTCAATGCTGCAGAATCTGTTTGGGATTTAGAATCCAACTCCACCCCTCTAGGCCCGTTTTTATTCTGTTCCAGGCTGCACTCTCAGCTAGCTGTATATAGTTTTCTGGTCAACCCACGTTATGTCCTCTCCATTGCGAGGCCCAATTGACCAATGTTTATTGTTTTGGGAAAGCCTGGATGCTAGGGATACCCCACGTGTGAGAATAATGCAGCCTGCTTGTCCTCGGAGAAAGCAAAGATACTTACCTGTAGCAGGTATTCTCCAAGGACAGCAGGCTGATTATTCTCACAGTCCCACCCACCTCCCCTTAGAGTTATCTGTTATGCTTTTAGACTTAATTGAGGTACGCGCGCCAGAAGACTCTAGCAAAGTTTTTTGTTTTTGCTATGGCAAAATGCCGGTTCCCAGGCCGACGCGGACGTCGACCCATGTGTGAGAATAATCAGCTTGCTGTCTTCAGAGAATACCTGCTACAGGTAAGTATCTTCGCTACACTGGAATCTGTTGCTAGAGAATGTGGTAAAAGCAGTTAACTTAGCAGGGTTTAAAAAATGTTTGGCTAATTTCCTAAAAGAAAAGTCTATAAGTCATTATTAAGATGGACTTGGGAAAATCAACTGCTTATTTCTAGGATAACCAGAATAAAATCTGTTTCACTGTTCTGGGATCTTTCCAGGTACTTGTGATTTGGATTGGCCACTGTTGTAAACAAGATACTGGGTTTCATGGACCTTCGGTCTTTCCCAGTATGGCAACGCTTATGTTCTTATCACTTATGTAATGAAGGTTTTTTGGTTTCTTATTCTCAATTACTTTTTGAATATATCTACAATTGCTCTTTTACCTTGAATATGTAGTTTATATGAACAATCTCCTACTTAAATACATTCTGAATCGTACTGTTTAGGCAGCACAATGTAACTAATATAAAAGTCTTCATATCCTTACACAAATCACTGGACAGTAGAAAAATTTATCCTTCAGTTCAGTGTGTAGCTTGTTTTTGTAACATACTTGCCACACTTGTATAAACATTATTTTATTAACTATTGAAGGACATTTGAAATGTATTCAGTTGTAAAGAACTTGTGATTTTCTTACATTGTGTAAGTAGTTCATTCGTCCTACCGCACCAATTTTCTGAGTATAGTTGATAAATCCTACATTTCCTTCAGTTGCAGCATAAAATTCATAGATTTTAATGTCCCCAAATCTATTGAGAAACTCCTTCCACACGTCACCCCTCAATCCATTTCCTAATGCCAACCTGACGCTGTGATCCCGGTCACTGTCTCTCTGCAATGTTAACAAGAAAAGACAACAGAAGTAAAGGCTTAACATGAAGAAATGACTGGTTAATGTTTACATTCAATAAACTTAAAAAAATATTATAATCCTGCCAGATCAGTGGTTCCTAAACCTGAGCTTATGACCCTACAGGGGCAAGAAAACCAGAAGAAAAATCTCTTTGCAGAAAAATAATAGAATAGGAAAAGTGGAGATGACTGGGATGGAATAAAGAATAACCCTGGAGGTTGCACAATGTGTCAATAAAAATACATGAATATTCTTAATATTTATTGTTAATAACTATTATACTGTCCTCACATATGTTTTAGATGCAGTTCTTTAATCATAGGTATGTGTCTCCTTATGTGCATTTTAAATGTAACTCACTCTATTTTTGTATAATTGTTTTTTAAGGATAGTTTATTTATTATTATTTCTAATTATTTATTGTATTTTGTAATTATTTTTGTTTTTAAATGTTTTGATATGTTTTTCTCTTTTTATTTTTTTTTATTTTATAGAGCAGCCATCTTCCAGGTAGAACTATGCCAGGTCATAAGGTAATGGCTGAAAGCAAGTCCTGCTTACCCCCCACCCCACCTACAGTTTGCTCAGCATGAGTCTCGGCACCTATTTTCCCAGAACAAAGTACTTGTCCACACTCTCATGTCACCCTTTCACTGGGTCCCCATCCTTCTTCCATATTTTCACCCATGTTCTTTCCTATTTGGTGAAGGCAAAGAAGGAGGTAAAAAATCCTCACGACACCGTGAAGATGAAACAAAAAAGTGAGGAGAATGGATGAGGATACCAACTGTTTTATATTTATTCACTTAAAAAATTCACTTAAAAAATTACATATGCACATGTAATTTTTTAAGTGAATTTTTTAAGTGAATAAATATAAAACAGTTGGTATCCTCATCCATTCTCCTCACTTTTTTGTTTCATCTTTCCTATTTGGTGACAGATATTCACACCAGAACAACTGCTTCAGGGTACTCTCCAAGCACGCCACTTCCCAACTATTCAAAGTTATTAAAACACATGCACCTATAGCTCAATATGTCAGATTCCATAGGCATTTAAATTTTAAGTCAGCACAACTATTGTTATCTGCCTCTCCTGACAAGAGTGCCATCTGGAGCTGTTTGTAGCTGGCTTGAATCCAGACTTTATCATTGTTACAGCAACTTCTATTTGCACTATCCACTTGTCCTTGTCATCTGCCATCACTTTGGACTAGCTTGAGACTGGACGTGGGAGCTTGTTCCACCCATTGTTCAATTCATCAGACGCTGTGGGGATTTAACTGTGGTGCCTAGCAGTGTGTCGCCTAAGGCACAAGCCAAAGGAGCTCACTTTAGCATGTGCCTTTGCCCAGCATCTTGGCACAGCAGGATTGCCTGAGATAATCTCATAAGACTTGAAAGTATTCTGTTTTTTTGAAATCAGTTTTTCGTAGTTTTTTTTTTTTAAAGAAAAAAAATGCATTGGTTAAGCATCCTTTTGGTGCTTTGTTTAGGTCTGGTGTGTGTGTGTGTGTGTGGGGGGGGGGGGGGGGGGGGGGGGATTCAGGAAGGCGTTAGCAGTGGTTATATTTCTTTATCGCCCAGCAGACCTTGTCAACCTAAATTGACTGTTCTTAATTTTACGAATTTGGATAATGTGATAGATTGTCCAACCGTGTGTTATCAATTGATTCCTGTAGTTCAGGGTTCAAATAGGAGGAAATCCAGATGTAAAATGAAACAATCCCAATATCAGGCCCTTATTAGGGTTCCTTTTAAGTCTGATATAGATATTCCTTTTGATTATGAGGCAATGGGAGTGTTTGTAATTTAATGCTAGGTCAATACGTGGAAAACCTCATGTAATTAGGGATTTTATAATAGACTTCTCTTCAGGCTTGGTTTTTATTACAGAAACTTGGATTCCTAATCCTAGTTCACCATACATTTTATCAGTTTATCCCCCTAGTTTTAAAGCTGTTAATTGTCGAAGAGAGGAGGAGGGCTTGCTCTGATTTACGGGCCCTTTAACAATGCCACGGTAGAGCTACCGTAGCGTCGTCACGTGAAAATCTGGCACTACTGCCAGCTTTCTGCAGGAGCTGGTGGTAGTGCCGCCCCCCAGTGTGCACCATTTCCAGTGCGAGCTTACCCAGCAGTAATTGGGAAACACAGTGCGCTGCCCAGTTACTGCTGGGTTAGCGCAGGAGCCCTTACTGTCTCCTAAATAGGTGGCTTTAAGGGATCCCCCCCCCCTCCCAGAAATGGCCATGTGGCAAGTGTGCACTTACCGCAAAGCCATTTCTTTTTTTTTGCCTTTTACCCACTGCAGTAAAAGAAGCCTTGGCATGCAGCAAATCTACGTGCCAACACTACTGCAGGGCCTCTTTTACCACAGCTTGGTAAAAGGGGCCCTTATAGAGATTTTTTTGATTGATAAGAATTGTGATGAAGTTTTAGCATTGATGATTTGTCAATTTATCAATCTAAGACAGACTGATTGGGTTTATTGTTGATATACAGATCCCCTAAAAGCTGGCAAGCTGCTCAATAAAAATTGTTTGAGAAGATTTCTTATTGTTCTGTACATTTTACAAATTGTGCCCCTATTTACTAAGCCGCGCGGCAATGCTGACACGGCCCATTCAAAGTGATCTTGAGAGGTCTTAATTTACATCTTGAGGGTTCAACTGATCCTAGTGTGCTGCAATTTTTTCAGTTTTTAAACTCTTTAAATTTATCCTTTGATTCACTCTCACCTACACATGAAAAAGTGTATACATTACATTTTGTAGCTTATTCTGGGACCTCACAAAATATATCATTAGACCATTTGCATTTGGAACCTTTAAATTTGGTCACCATTATTTTTTTTTGAAAATTTTTGACATAAATCTAAAATCATCTAAGCAATATCCTACCAAGTTACGAAGAAAAAAAAGGTTGATCCAGCTATTTTTTGGCAAATGATTTCCTCTAGATTAGGATCTGATTCCCAACTTTTTGATATTAATACTTGGGACAGTGTAGTAAGTAATGTTTTAGATGATATTGCCCCTTTTAAAGATAAAAAGTTTAGAAACATTAATAATACTTGGTTTAATGAAGCACTAGTGCTGACAAAATGATCTTGTAGGAGATTGGAGCAAATCTGGAAGAAAACCAGGGATAATTAGGATTATTTAATTTGGAGAAAAGGAGTGAAGAAGTATACATTTCAAATTACTCAAGCAAAAAATACTTAAATACTTAAAATTTTTTTTTTGAAAATCTGACAAACACAGAGGGGCATTTTTGATGTGACATCAAACTCAGACTTTAGACGTTTTGGGCTAGATTCCATATATGGTGCTTAAAAAAAATCGGCATGGAAAACATTTCCGCCTAAGTGTATTCTATAAGCAGCGCCTAGATTTAGGCATGGTATAAAGAATACACTTAGTACCTAAAACTACGTGCATCCATTTACACCAATGAAAACATGGTGTAAATCCCAGCACATAGATTTAGGTGCAGAAGCCGTATTCTATAACAACGTGTGTAAATTTTGGTACACCCATGATGTGCCCATTTCCCTGCTCATAACCACACCCCTTTTTGCCTGTGCACATTAAAATTTAGGTGCAGTGCATTGCAAATAAGCTTAGGGAGTTGTGCGCATAAATTCTAATTATTGCCAATTAGTGCTCATTATTGCTCAAGTGATGTTAACAATGCTAATTGGCTTGTTAAGCCAATTAAGTTATGCACATTGTTATAGAATACACTTGGATTTTGGCACAGAATGCTAGGCACGCTATAGAGAATCCGGGGGTTTGTGCTAAACTTCCAAAATCTGAATAGGAAATGTGGCCATTTTCAAAACCACAAAATATTTTTTTTCTCAAAAATACCATTTGTAACAAGCTTTTGTGATCTCTACGTTTACTTTTTCAGGCCATTTTTGAGAAAAAAAGTGCAAATGAAAAATTTAGAAAATCAAGCCACTGGGATGTAGGATAGGCCGGCGTTTTTTTTAGCAGATTGGTCCCTCAGACATCTCAGGAGAGCAATAGGGCACCCTATGGGGCACTGCTGTGGACTTCATATAAATGCTCATAGGAACACATCTCACCATTGCTCCTTTATCTTGTATACTGAGCCCCCCAAAACCCACTACCCCCAACTGTACACCACTACATATAGCCCTTATTGGTGAAGGGGGCACCTATATGCAGGTACAGTGGGTTTTTAGTTAGTTTGAGAGGGCTCACAGTTTCCACCACAACTTTAACAGGTTGGGGGAAGTATGGGCCTGGGTCCACCTGTCTACAAGTGTACTGCACACACCACTACACAACTCCAGGGACCTCTGTGCTGATCTAATGGACCTAGCTATAACATCTGGGGCTGTCATTCAGGCTGGTGAGTACTATTTTCATTCACTTTTTTGTGGGGTGGGAGGGGGTCAGTAAGTGGGGGTCATCCCTGATTTCCTCCAGTGGTCTTCTGGTCATTTAGGGCACCTTTTTGTGCCTTATTCACTATAAAAAGTGATCTAGACCAAAACATTGAAGTTTTCGCCCTAGCTGTTTTCGCTTTGTTCCACTATGGCTGTAAAACATTCAAGTGTTAGGCGCGGCCTAATCCCACCAGAATCCCACCTTTTAAATGCCCCAACACACCCCCTTGTGATTTGGATGCATTGTGGATGAAATGTATAGATAAACATCTGCAAAATATTTTTATTTTTATTTATTTAATGCACTTGTATCCCACATTTTCCCACCTCTTTGCAGGCGCAATGTGGCTTACAAAACATCATGGATAATGGAAATGAGAAGAGAATAGATATTTGGTGTTACAGAAGGATGTTGGATTGCATGGTATTTTGAAAATACTGATTTGGGCATTTTGAAAAGAAATCCGTCCAAATAGTATTTTATGACACTTTTTGGATGTTTTTCTCTTTCAAAAATGAGCTCCACAAACTCCTTATTAATGATCTCAGAAGCAATACAACTACTGCTGATGATCTGACACAGTTTGCTCAAGATAAAGTAAATAAAATTAGTCATTTTCGGAGGTTCAACCTTCATATGATCATATACACAATATCCTGGTGCTAGAATATGGGAGTGCTTTATGAGGATCTCCTTAGAGTCAGTAAAAAAGAAGACTCTGATTAACCTTTCAATGAAGTCATGTTTTCTGGATGTTTGGCCATCCTATCTGCTGAAAGAAGTGCCTCTGAATATTTTGGCTTGGCTTACAGAATTTTTTTTAATATAACACTACAAACAGGTTATTATCCTGTTAATTTGTCTGAAATTGTTCCTTTACCAATATCTATAGGAGCAGAGATTTGACCAAAGTTGAAAACTGTCATCCAATAGCAAAAATTCCTTGGATGGTCATGCTTTTGCAGTTTACAGTAAATGACCAGCTTCAGAACTTTACAGAATCATAAAATGTTTTACATGAATCTCAGCACGGTTTTAGGCCTTGTCATAGTATGGAAATGTTATTGACTGTTCTTGTTTCAAAGATACAATATTTTCTTTGTAGAGGTCAACAAATTGTTTTGTTACGCTTCAACATAACTACGGCTTTTGACACTATTAACTACTTCTTTATAAATTGGCTGAACTAGGTTTGTCAGATAAAGTGCTTAGCTGGTTTGAACAATTTTTGAGCAACAGATTATATAGTGTGAAACGTATAAATGGCAGGTCATCTAGCTGGAATCCTGGCTGTGGTATGCCACAGGGTTTACCTTTATCACCATCACTGCTCAATATCTATTTTAGTTCCCTTGGCTATACTCTTTCAGAGATTGGGTTTACTATTTGGTCTTATGCGGACGATATTTTTCTTTTGTGTCCAGTTTTTTAAAAAGTTTGAGGATATGACAATATATTATCTTCTACTACGTAACTACCTTCTAAAACTGAACAAACAAAAAATTAAGACATTGTGGTTCGGTGGTATAGATGTTGGTGAACATTGCTGAAAGGGTGGTATTTCATCAACTTGAGGAACATCTGTTGCAGGGGGTAATATGCTGATCCATTTCGGTATGGATTCTGTAGGGTGCACAGCATGGAGGGGTTGACAGCAGCCACGTTAGATGAAGTTCATCAGGGACTGCATAAATATACTAGTTATTTTATGGTGTTTCTTGATGTGTTGGCTACTTTTGACACCATTGATCATCGGCAGTTATTACAGCGTTCAGCTGTTTGTGGCTTTGTGGGATCTGTGCTGGAATGGTTCAAGGGAGAGGGGGAAAACCCACACAAAAGTTGGAGGTGTACTTGAACCCTACACAGGTCAATCAGAGCAGAGAAGGAGTAGGGGGTGTTGGCTCTTTCTCAAACAATGAAGGAGACGTATAGGTAGTTAAGAGTCTTTATTGAAAAACATCAAAAACGACTTGACACAGCAGCTGTGTTTTGGCGCCTACGTTCCTGCTTCAGGAGTCTACAAAACATACAGTAAACATAGAGATGAAGAAAAAAAAATATAACAGCAAAAATAAATATGCAAAAGATTATAAAACAACAGAGCAAAATAATGCATACATAAGTAGATTATATAAAAAATTGTATACATGCAAAAAGCAAACAAGGTGTATAAATATATATGTATATAAAATAATATGAATTAGGCAAACAGCAGAAGAGCATTTTGTCTGAAAAAATGTATATCATAAGAACACATCTAAGAGCATCATTAAGTAAGTGCTGGTAAAAATTAATTAGATGTAACACAAAATTTAGAATTTACTGACCTTATGATGTAATGTTGAATGTAATGCTGACTGTAAGAGAAAGTACAAAAATGAAGTTTCTTTTCAAATTTTGTACACAAGTGGGCTATCAATGTAAGCCTATAAGTAGGAGAAAAAGGAAACACACTGTTTTTTTTCACTGTTCTTCTCATTTTATCATAGTCTCCTTTTTTAAAGTTAAACGCTAATGTATTTGATTTCCTATTTATACTTACTTCAAAGCTAATATCAAATCCGATCATATTATGATCACTGTTGTCCAGCGGCCCCAGCACCATTACCTCCCGCACCAGATCATGTGCTCCACTAAGGACTGGGTCTAGAATTTTTCCTTCTCTCGTCGGCTCCTGTACCAGCTGCTCCATAAAGCAGTCCTTGATTTCATCAAGGAATTTTACCTCCCTCGCGTGCCCAAATGTTACATTTACCCAGTCAGTATCGGGGTAATTGAAATCACCCATTATTATTGTGTTGCCCAGTTTGTTTGCGTCCCTAATTTCCTTTAACATTTCTGCATCTGTCTGTTCATCCTGGCCAGGTGGACGGTAGTACACTCCTATCACTATCCTTTTCCCCTTTACACATGGAATTTCAATCCACAGTGATTCCAAGAAGTGTTTTGTTTCCTGCAGAATTTTCAATCTATTTGAATCAAGGCTCTCCTTCACAGACAGTGCTACCCCTACACCAATTTGATCCACCCTATCACTATAATATAATTTGTACCCTGGTATGATAGTGTCCCATTGGTTATCCTCCTTCCACCAGGTCTCAGAGATGCCTATTATATCTAATTTTTTCATTTAGTACAATATATTCTAACTCTCCCATCTTTATTTCTTAGGCTCCTGGCATTCACATATAGACATTTCAAACTATGTTTGTTGTTCCTATTTACATCTTGCTCAATACTTGACAGTATTAATTTGCAATGTTTTGTCTGATTTTTATTTAAGGACACCTGATCTACTACGGTCTCTTTTGCAACCTCACTATCAGGATACCCTATCTTCCCTGTTTTGGTGATATCTGTGATCTCTGACCACTCTTTAATGTGGATAGATTTTGAAACGGTGGCCGATAAAAACAGTGGCCCAGGATGGAGATATTCTTCATACTTGTATGCAGACCCCCATTTTCAGAAATATGTTCAGGAGAAATGGTCGTAATAATGCGATGCATGTGCATCAGCCGACTTTGTACTGGTCAGCGTCTAAAGCGGTCCTAAGGGGGGACATAATAGCATATGTACATGCCCGTCAAAAGAGGCTGGCAGCTGGTATAGTGCAATTAGACGATAAACTCAAAAAAAGCTAAACGAGCCCACAATCAGAAATCTACCCCAACAACCCTGGAGAACTTGAAAGCTACCCAAGTTGCACTAAACACTCTATTGCATGAGAAAGAAACTCATTCTTTATTATTTCGTAAGTATCATCTGCAGAGATTTGGTAGCCATCCTGGTCGATTGCTGGCACAGTCAATTAAAAATTGGGGAGGGTCGCGGGCAATAGCTGCATTGCAGGACCCATCTGGTAATTTAACAAATAGCAGAGATAAAATAGCACATTTACTCACTACATATTTCTCTTCTCTTTATGCTGCAGAGGCCCCATTAACTGAGCAATATTTGACAAATTATTTAGACAAGACAGGTCTACCTAAGCTGACCATGGCAGAACTAGAATCTCTTAATGCCCCTCTCCAATTGTCCGAATTGCAAGCAGCGGTCAAGGCTTTAAAGCTACATTCCGCCCCAGGACCAGATGGATTTGCAGGAGAATACTATAAAATCTTGCCTCCAGAGGCCTTGCGTGTGTTGTTGGACTATTATGAGGACGTGATCACTCAATGTCATTTCCCCCCATATGCTAACACTGCTTTAATAACATTATTGCCAAAACCGGGAAAGTCAAGTGAGAAGGTAGAGTCTTACAGACCAATAACGCTTCTGAATGTGGACATTAAGTTGTTATCTAAGATTCTAGCAGAACATTTGGCCTCACTTTTCCATAGACTCATAGGACCAGAGCAGGTGGGGTTTATACAACGACATCAATCAGTACTTAATGTTAGATGATTGCTACTAGCGATCGCTAACTGTCAAGACAGCAAATTGCCATCTATGGCATTAAGTTTAGATGCAGAAAAAGCATTTGACAGAGTAAAGTGGGATTATTTATTTCATACCTTGTCTTATATGGGGTTCTAGGGTTGGTACTTAGAAGCATTAAAGTCTTTGTATTATGAGCCCACAGCCTGTTAACTGGTGAATGGTATCAAGGAAGCTGTGTTCCCGATAACATGGGGTACTAGGAAGGAGTGTCCACTTTCCCCTCTACTCTTTGTACTTTCATTAGAGCTCCTTTTGCGAAGACTCACGTCGTCAAAAAATATTAAGGGGGTGACAGCAGCTGGACAACAGGTTCAAACATTAGCATATGCAGATGATCTGCTGGTGATGTTGTCTGCCCTGCATCAATCTTTAGATTCGTTATTAGTGTGCTTGCAAGAATTTGGGCAGCATTCAGGATTTAAGTTAAACCTTAGTAAATCGCAAGCTTTGGCGATGACGCCTGATATTCAAGAACAATGGCTAGGGGATTTCCCTCTCAGTTGGGCACCAGGAGTGCTTAAATATCTAGGAGTACATATCCCGGCAGATCTTACATGCCTATACAGAATAAACATACAACATTTATTACAGGAAACACAGCTTAGGCTGCAGGCGTGTCGGGGGGGGGGGGGGGCTGCCTATCTCTTTGTTGGGGTGAATAGCATTGTATAATATGTTCATTATACCAAGATGGTTGTATGTATTTCAGTTATTGCCGTTGTATTTGAAAATGTCAGATGAAAGGAAGTTGAATAAACTTCTCAGGCACTTCCTGTGGAGAGATGGAAGAGCCCGACTCCTCATGAAGACGTTGCAAATCCCAGTGGAATATGGAGGTACTAGCCGTTGAGCCCGTTAAAACAGGCTATTGGGTCGGCGCTGCCCCCTCCCCCCCGAGGTCGCCGCCGGCCCCTCCCCCTCCCCCCGAGGTCGCTGCTGCCGGTGCTCCCCCCCAAGTTGCCGCCAGCCCGTCTCTTCGCTATTCAACTTACATCTCCGGAGCAGGCAGATCAGCTGAGCTCCCGTCAGCCTTCCTTCTCTGCCTGTGGCCCGTAACGTCGGCGAGGGGGGACACAGGCAGGGAAGGAAGGCCAACGGCAGCTCAGCTGATCTGCCTGCTCCGGAGATGTAAGTTGAATAGTGAAGAGACGGGCCGGGTGGAGGAGTGGCGGTGGCGACTCCGGGGGAGGGGGGGTACCAGTGGCGGCAACCTCAGGGGGAGAGGGGGAGCGGTGGCGACCTCGGCGGTTCCCTCCCCTTCGCGCAGTTTCCCTCTCTGTCCGGCCCCCCCCCCCCCCGTCATCACATATTGACGCGGGGGCGAGACAGAGAGGGAAGTCTACTGCGCATTTGCGAGTGAGTACGGTCACTCGCCGTTTATATGTTTGATGGGCTTAATCAGTATACGGCATATTACAGTAGCGAGTGGCATGCATCATGTCAACGACTGGTTTTGCTCGAAGCAGGACTATTCTAACACAGCCCTCGAGCTCCAATTGTCTCCAAATATCCACTTCAGCAAGTTATTGCATACATTTGTTTAATAAATCCTTGGAGACGGGAGAGGTTCCGAGGGACTGGAGAACGGCGGAGGTGGTCCTTCTTCACAAAAGTGGTGATAGGGAAGAAGCTGGAAACTACAGGCCGGTAAGCCTCACTTCAGTTATTGGAAAAGTAATGGAAGCCATGCTGAAGGAAAGGATAGTGAATTTCCTGGAAGCCAATAAGTTGCAAGATCCGAGACAACATGGTTTTACCAGAGGGAAATCGTGCCAAACGAATCTCATTGAATTGTTTGATTGGGTAACTAGAGAACTGAATCATCGACGTGCTATAGACGTAATCTACTTAGATTTTAGCAAAGCTTTTGACACGGCTCCCCACAGGAGGCTCTTAAATAAACTAGATGGGCTGAAGATAGGTCCCGAAGTGGTGAACTGGATTAGGAACTGGTTGACGGACAGACGACAGAGGGTGGTGGTAAATGGAGTTCGCTCGGAGGAGGGAAAGGTGAGTAGTGGAGTGCCTCAGGGACCGGTGCTGGGGCCGACTCTGTTCAATATATTTGTGAGTGACATTGCCGAAGGGTTAGAAGGTAAAGTTTGCCTATTTGCGGATGATACTAAGATTTGCAACAGAGTGGACACCCGGGAGGGAGTGGAAAGCATGAAAAGGGATCTGAGGAAGCTAGAAGAATGGTCTAAGGTATGGCAATTAAAATTCAATGCGAAGAAATGCAAAGTGATGCATTTAGGGAGTAGAAACCCACGAGAGACTTATGTGTTAGGCGGGGAGAGTCTGATAGGTACTGAGGGGGAGAGGGATCTTGGTGTGATAGTATCCGAGGATCTGAAGGCGACGAAACAGTGTGACAAGGCAGTGGCTGTAGTGAGAAGGTTGCTAGGCTGTATAGAGAGAGGTGTGATCAGCAGAAGAAAGGAAGTGTTGATGCCCCTGTACAAGTCGTTGGTGAGGCCCCACCTGGAGTATTGTGTTCAGTTTTGGAGGCCGTACCTTGCGAAGGATGTTAAAAAAATGGAAGCGGTGCAAAGAAAAGCTACGAGAATGGTATGGGATTTGCGTTCCAAGACATATGAGCAGAGACTTGCTGACCTGAACATGTATACCCTGGAGGAACGGAGGAACAGGGGTGATATGATACAGACGTTCAAATACTTGAAAGGTATTAATCCACAAAAAAATCTTTTCTGGAGATGGGAAGGCGGTAGAACGAGAGGACATGAAATGAGATTGAAGGGGGGCAGATTCAAAAAAAGATGTCAGGAAGTATTTTTTCACGGAGAGGGTGGTGGATGCTTGGAATGCCCTCCCGCGGAAGGTGGTGGAGATGAAAACGGTAACGGAATTCAAACATGCGTGGGATATGCATAAAGGAATCCTGTGTAGTAGGAATGGATCCTCAGAAGCTTAGCCAAAATTGCGTGGCGGAGCAGGTGGGGGAAGAGAGGTTGGTGGTTGGGAGGCGAGGATAGTGGAGGGCAGACTTATACGGTCTGTGCCAGAGCCGGTGATGGGAGGCGGGACTGGTGGTTGGGAGGCGGGAAATACTGCTGGGCAGACTTGTATGGTCTGTGCCCTGAAAAAGACAGGTACAAATCAAGGTAAGGTATACACATATGAGTTTATCTTGTTGGGCAGACTGGATGGACCATGCAGGTCTTTTTCTGCCGTCATCTACTATGTTACTATGTCTGGGAATACCATTCCAAAGGTATTAAAACTCTCCTCCATTATGACTTCAGCTAAAGCAGTTTGAAGGTGGATTTGTCACCTACATCATTTTTCTACCACAGTGACACCATATTTATCAATATGTAATAATTCAGCATTTCCCCCAGGGCAACTATATTCGGCTTTCCGCAGGTGGTGGAGACATGGAGTGGCATATTTATTACAGGTGGCGACAACTGAGGGCCACATTAGATCCTTTCCGGACCTCCAAACAACATACTCTATACCTCCTACAGATAATTTTTATTATTTTCAATTGAAACATTATGTTAACGCTTTGCCATGGGAGGATTTAGTGGAGGACACACAAGAGCAACTTTCTGCAGCTCTCTGAGGCACAACACAAGTACCTCTCTCCTTTCATCATCGAAATATAAGAGACACTATTCCCAAATTGGATTACTATCGCTTGCTAGTGCAATGGAAGACAGATTTACAAGTTTCATTGACTGAGCTGCAATTAAAAGCACACATACTCGCTATTTGCCGACTTTCTCCCTTTACAGTATACTGGGAGCTATATATTTCCCCACGCAGAGCATTTCATATGGGATTATCTCCTTGGGGATCTTGTCCTAAATATGGGTCAGAAGAAGTTACGCTGGGGCATATGTTTTGGACTTGTCCTGGGATCACTCGTTTTTGGAAAGGCATATTATTACAAGTTTCAAGAATGTGGAATATGGGATGGCACTATGATCTGGCACTTTTGTTTGGTCAACCTGTTCTGGCCTCTTCATCCCCACGTGGATTTGCAATGTTTTTGGCCAAAGCTACTATAATAGCTAAGCGGTTAACTAATAAATATCCAACAACACAGCATTGGCGTAAACGAATGATAGTGTTACTATGCTTGGAAAGGCTGGGAATTAAAGATTTTGCCGCGGATAAAGGTGGAAAATGTTCTCAATGCTGGAGCCTGTTCTGGAACACACTAACTCCCACAACAAGAAGTGGTTTGCTGAACAGATTATTGACTTATAGTACAGATTTCAGAGTGGCGCTCCAACAATAGAGGGTGGTAGAGAGGGGGGGGGGGGGAAGAGGGGATTGAGAGTTATAGTTATAGAAGTGTTAATGCTAAACATACTGTGTTGATTACACTGTTGTGTGAGTATTTCTAATACTTTAATAAAAAGATTTTAAACATAAATTTGGATAGAATACAAAGTTGCTTGAGATCCTCTTTTTTGGGAGAAGTCTGTGTTTTCTTCATACTTTGCAATTAGGTTATCTTGTTTCAAAAAATGTTAGGCTAAAATCAATCTATGAGAGTTCTTTTCCTTTTCTAGGAGCGTGGATTTCTATTGAATTACTCATGTCAGTGAAAGGTTTACCATCCTACTTATCTTTTAGAAAGAATTTAAAATCTTTTTAATAAGCAATGGTTAATCTTTTAAAATTAATTATAATACTGCCTACATTGTAATTATGTATTGCTCATATAGTAATTCCTCTGGTGTTTGAGAGCCTGTATGTTGTTTGTTAACTGCTATGCATCTTTCGTGGAACAACGGTTGGTATATGAAACTCAAATAGAATAGAATAGGAAGACTTTAGGAAATTGGAAGACTGGGCATCCAAATGGCAGATGAAATTTAATGTGGACAAATTTAAAATGATGAATATTGGGAAGAATAATCTGAATCATAGTTACCTGATGCTAGGGTCCACCTTGGGAGACAGCACCCAAGAAAAAGATCTAGGTGTCACTGTAGACAATACACTGAAATCTTCTGCCCAGTGTGTGGCGGTGGCTAAGAAAGCACACAGGATGCTAGGAATTAGTAGGAAAGAGATGGTAAATAAAATGAAGAATACTATAATGGTTCTATCTCTCCATGGTGAAACCTCACCTTGAGTATTGCATTCAATTCTGGTCGACATATCTCAAAAAAGATATAGAAGAATTAGAAAAGGTTCAAAGAAGAAAAACCAAAATGATAAAGGGGATGGAACGCCTCTCAGATGAGGAAAGGCTAAAGAGGTTAGTGTTCTTCAGCTTGGAAAAGAGATGGCTGAGGGGAGATAAGATCAAGATCTACAAAATCCTGAGTGGTGTAGAACGGGTAAAAGTGAATCAACTTTTTACTCTTTCAAAAAGTACAAAGACTAGAGAACACTCAATGAAGTTACATGGAAATACTTTTAAAAGAAATAGTTAAGCTCTGGAACTTGTTGCCAGAGGATGTGGTAACAGTGGAAAGAATATCTGGGTTTATAAAAAAGGTTTGGACAAGTTCCTGGAGAAAAGTCCGTAGTCTGTTACTAAGACAGACGTGGGGAAAGCCACTGAATGCCCTGGGATTGATAGTTTGGAATGTTGCTTCTAATTGGGTTTCTGCCTGGTACTTATGACCTGGCCACTGTTGGAAGCAGGATACTGGGCTAGAGGGACCATTGGTCTGACTCAGTATAGCTATTCTTATGTTCTTAAGCAACTCCCACAATACTTGCAGCACGGGACATGCCAGGACGCCAGGACACGCCAGCACGGGACATGCCAGGACAGCCAAGAGCTCAGCCAACGGCGGCCACGTCCCGGGCAACGAGAGAAGCAGAGGGGAGCGGAGTAACGGAGGCAACGTGACGGTGAGTCCGGGGCCGTCTGCCCGATGCCCAGTGCACAGCAGTACAGCCCGCAGAAAAACAATGTGGAAACAGCATCCATAGGTTGATGCTGTGCCTTGAGTGAACACCAATGACGGCAGCTCGGGACAGTGGAAACAGAAACTAACCAAATAGCTTCCTGCTTACAGTGGACTAGCTAGGATCACTACCACTCCAATCTATTATACCTCCTCAAAGATTCACAAGCTCACAGGTTTACTGCTGTGATTTGAGTGAACGCCAATGACGGCTGCATGGAGCACTGGAAACAGCGATTAATCAAACAGCTTCCTTCCCTACAACGGACTAGACAGGTTCACTTCCACTCCAGACTATTAAACCCCCTTCAAGATTCGTCAGGTAAGAGGAGGATAAAGAACCTCAGCGCTGGGTTGGGACCGGTGATCACTGCATACCGTGAGTGGCATCAGCCATCAAAACAGAGAAGCGCACGTCCTGTAACTAAACTTTAATTATCCCGAGAACGCTAGATCCTGATAAACCATGCCCCTATGACATAATGCTACCTTTGCAAGACGGAGACTTCACAACTCTTAAGGAGGACAACATTGCTACATAAATATGAGGGTCTGGGAGAATAACCCCCAACGCTGAATACAGCAACAATCTTCTTCTAAATACTACTGAAATGATACCATACTGTTCCTCACAATCTACTCCTTATTTATTTATTTATTTATTTAATTGCATTTATATCCCACATTTTCCCACCTATTTGCGGGCTCAGTGTGGCTTACAATACATTGTAAATAATAAATAATGGAAATACAGTTACGATTATGATTCATGATCCACCTAACAATGACCACCCCTATCGCAGAAATCAACAATATACCCAGACTAATCAATAACCAAATACCGACCAAACTGACATAAACCAAAACAAAGGAAAAGAACCAACAAGCGTACAACCTCAACAAAATGATAAGAAATATCATAAAAAACCCACACAAACCAAGAAACGACAACTAACAAAAGTCCACATAACACCGAACGTAGATGACCCATAACAAAAAATTCAAATAGGCTACATCAACGCTAGATCCATAGTAAACAAAACAACAATAATAACAGACTGGATCACGTCAGAGAAACTTGACCTACTCTTCATCACTGAAACCTGGATCCATGACCAGAAGGACCCTATCATCTTAAACTTATGTCCTCCAGGATACAAAATCACCCACTGGACCAGAAAAAAAAAAGAGGAGGGGGCATAGCACTCATATACCGATCTCACCTCATGTCACGTCTGTGGCCGTGACCACCCTAATGCTTACCTCTTTCTGGGAGTCAGTGGCTGTGCTGGCTTCTGCTTGTCTCTGTGTCTGTCTTCGTTTCTCTCTGGCTCTGTGTGCTGATTGCCCTACTGAACCTCACCTGTGTGGGCTATGCCTCTTCCAAGATGGCTGCCGCCTCCTCCTCTATGCCAGTATCCAAGATGGCTCCCGCTGTTCCTTTTTTTTTTTTTTTTTGTTACATTTGTACCCCGTACTTTCCCACTCATGGCAGGCTCAATGCGGCAGGCAATGGAGGGTTAAGTGACTTGCCCAGAGTCACAAGGAGCTGCCTGTGCCGGGAATCGAACTCAGTTCCTCAGTTCCCTTCCTGTGGGCTGACTTCTCTGTGTGCCAAGCCTCTGTTTGGATGCAAGGTGATTGCTGCAGCTGTGCCTCTGGTGTTGAAGGGCTTTATTAATCACTTAGAGACTACAGCCCTTGCCTTTCGTCTAAGGGCCCTGGTATGTAGAGTGTTCTGTACACTGCTACATTGCTTGCTCTGTGTGAGTTTCTATGTTTGACTTGTTAGCTTGGGCACAGCTTTGCTTGTTAGCCTGTGTGTAGCTTTGCTAGTTCTCTGTGTTTGTTCCTAGTGTATGACTAGCTAGATTGGGCACAGCTTTGCTTGTTAGCCTGTGTGTAGCTTTGCTAGTTCTCTGTGTTTGTTTCCAGTGTATGACTTGTTAGCTTGGGCACAGCTTTGCTTGTTAGCCTGTGTGTAGCTTTGCTAGTTCTCTGTGTTGTTCCTAGTGTAGGACTTGTTAGCTTGGGCACAGCTTGCTTGTTAGCCTGTGTATAGCTTTGCTAGTCCTCTGTGTTTGTTCCTAGTGTATTGCTTGGGCACAGCTTTGCTGGTTAGCTTTGTACAGCTTTACTAGTTCTCCTGAGATTGCTCTGTGTATGTTCCTCGTGTATGACTGGTTTGCTTGGGCATAGCTTTCCTATTAGCTTGTGTACAGTTTACTAGTCTTCTTGTGTTTAGCCTGCTGGTTTTCCGTGTGTGTTTCTTCTGCTTCTGGAGCTTCAGCCCCTGTTCAGTCCATTGCCAGTACTCCTTGATACTGAAGCTCCAGCCTTAGTCTTGTTCCTTGACTTGACCATTGCTTTAAACCTGCCTACTGCCGGAACCCGGACATTCCCTGCCTGTCTGCCCTGCCTTCGCCTAGGTGCCTGGGGGCACTCCTGGATCCTCATTCCTGCTGTTCCTGCTTGCAAGTTCCAGTTCCGGTTTTTCCTGTAAGTCCTGCCGGCCGCCCGAACCTGAGGGCTCAACCCTCGGGGAAAGGTGGTTAAGCGTAGGTGAAGCCTAGGTCCAGTGTGTTCCTGTCCAGCGGGTTCCGGTCCTGTGGGTTCCGCTCCAGTGTGTTCCAGTCCAGCGGGTTTCACTCCTGTATGTTCCAGTCCAGTGGGGCCACTCCAGTGTGTTCCAGTCCAGCGGGGCCACTCCAGTGTGTTCCAGTCCAGCGGGCTCCACTCCAGTGCGCACCCGTCCGGTGCGTTCCAGTTCCGTGTATTCCTGTGTAGAACTCCAGTCCGGGGTTCCGGTCCAGTCTTGTCTCATCTCTACCTTGAAGGTGATCTTGCCTGCCACTGCCACTCCACGGTAGTGGCCCAAGGACTCACGAACCCAGTGCTCCCAGGGAAGAAGCCTGACCATCTGCCAAGGTCCTCGAGCACGCGACATCTCACAATTGAAACCATTGCGGAATCTATAACAACCCAACTCGAAATAGCCTCAATCAGAATCCACCATAAAACCCTACTCGACCACTTAAATTGAGTCCTATTCTACAGACTACCATGTAACTGGAACGAAAGCCAGGCGGACTTCATGGACTTTGTTTCAAATACATGTGTATCTAACTCCAATACACAAGTATTAGGAGACATTAACCTTCACCTTGAAGACCCAAATTCTACCAACGCACGAGATTGCAAGGGCTTCCTTTATCTATGCGACCTTGCATGGCCAAACATGCAAACAACCCATGTGAAGGGTCACACACTCGACCTCATCTCATACAAATTGTCCATTGACCAGAACCTAACCATAACACAAACTAGTTGGACAGAAACACCATGGACTGACCATTACAAACTAAACCTAGCCCTAAAATGGCGAAAACAGGGTTCTCCCCACACACGAGAACACACAACTTATACCAAGAGAGTACAAATAGACCCGGATACGTTCTGGCAACAAATATACAACAATGATTGGACAGCACAAACAGAATCCATATATTACCTCTCAGAATGGGACAAAAGATGCAGACACATACTAGACGAAATAGCACCCTTACAAATAAGAACCTCACGTAGACACAACTCGATACAGTGGTTCAACGAAGAAATGAAAAAACTAAAAACACAAACTAGGAAACTGGAACGCGCATGGAAAAAAATAAAAGATGAACAAATACTCAACGCATGGAAACAACTACAAAGGAAATATAAATACGCAATAAAACAGACCAAAAGGTCATACTACAAAACTAAAATTGGGCCGGACTACAAAAACACAAAGAAACTATACCATCTCGTGAACAAACTACTAGACACAACACCGGTTACCACAACCAATACTGACATCCCATCCGCAGACAGCCTTGCTAAATATTTCAATGAAAAAATCATAAACCTACACAAAAACCCTACTTCAGAACAACACAGACATAGAAAACTTCATTAATGGTCTAGACCCAACCCCTGGTGAATACCCTGCTGACCGAAAAGGTCCAATTTCGCTCTACTCACTGCCGACACAGTTACCCAGGTGATTAAACAATACTCAAACAGCCACTGTCAACTGGACACCTGCCCCAGCTACCTAATATGATCTGCCCCCCAACGCTTCATAATAGATCTCACATCCCACGTAAACTTCATGCTACAACAGGGTATATACCCTCAAGAAAAAGGCAACATCCTGCTCACCCCAATACCAAAAGACACTAAGAAAAAAACAAATGATATTACCAACTACCGCCCAGTAGCTTCTATCCCATTAGTAGTCAAACTCATGGAAGGACTGGTGACCAAACAGACCAAAAGGTCATACTACAAAACTAAAATTGGGCCAGACTACAAAAACACAAAGAAACTATACCATCTCGTGAACAAACTACTAGACACAACACCGGTTACCACAACCAATACTGACATCCCATCCGCAGACAGCCTTGCTAAATATTTCAATGAAAAAATCATAAACCTACACAAAAACCCTACTTCAGATCAACACAGACATAGAAAACTTCATTAATGGTCTAGACCCAACCCCTGGTGAATACCCTGCTGACCGAAAAGGTCCAATTTCGCTCTACTCACTGCCGACACAGTTACCCAGGTGATTAAACAATACTCAAACAGCCACTGTCAACTGGACACCTGCCCCAGCTACCTAATATGATCTGCCCCCCAACGCTTCATAATAGATCTCACATCCCACGTAAACTTCATGCTACAACAGGGTATATACCCTCAAGAAAAAGGCAACATCCTGCTCACCCCAATACCAAAAGACACTAAGAAAAAAACAAATGATATTACCAACTACCGCCCAGTAGCTTCTGTCCCATTAGTAGTCAAACTCATGGAAGGACTGGTGAAACTTCATGCTACAACAGGGTATATACCCTCAAGAAAAAGGCAACATCCTGCTCACCCCAATACCAAAAGACACTAAGAAAAAAACAAATGATATTACCAACTACCGCCCAGTAGCTTCTATCCCATTAGTAGTCAAACTCATGGAAGGACTGGTGACCAAACAGACCAAAAGGTCATACTACAAAACTAAAATTGGGCCGGACTACAAAAACACAAAGAAACTATACCATCTCGTGAACAAACTACTAGACACAACACCGGTTACCACAACCAATACTGACATCCCATCCGCAGACAGCCTTGCTAAATATTTCAATGAAAAAATCATAAACCTACACAAAAACCCTACTTCAGAACAACACAGACATAGAAAACTTCATTAATGGTCTAGACCCAACCCCTGGTGAATACCCTGCTGACCGAAAAGGTCCAATTTCGCTCTACTCACTGCCGACACAGTTACCCAGGTGATTAAACAATACTCAAACAGCCACTGTCAACTGGACACCTGCCCCAGCTACCTAATATGATCTGCCCCCCAACGCTTCATAATAGATCTCACATCCCACGTAAACTTCATGCTACAACAGGGTATATACCCTCAAGAAAAAGGCAACATCCTGCTCACCCCAATACCAAAAGACACTAAGAAAAAAACAAATGATATTACCAACTACCGCCCAGTAGCTTCTATCCCATTAGTAGTCAAACTCATGGAAGGACTGGTGAAACTTCATGCTACAACAGGGTATATACCCTCAAGAAAAAGGCAACATCCTGCTCACCCCAATACCAAAAGACACTAAGAAAAAAACAAATGATATTACCAACTACCGCCCAGTAGCTTCTATCCCATTAGTAGTCAAACTCATGGAAGGACTGGTGACCAAACAACTCAATGACTACATAAACAAATTCACTATACTACATGAGTCACAATCAGGATTTCAACCCCTACACAGCACCGAAACAGTACTACTCACTCTCCTAACCAAATTCAAGCAGGAAATAGCAATAGGCAAGAGCATTCTCCTCCTCCAATTTGACATGTCAAGTGCATTCGACATGATTAACCATAACATACTGCTAAGAATCCTAGAATACTTCGGAATCAGTGGTGGCACTCTGAATTGGATTAAGGGCTTTCTAACCACAAGAACATATCAAGTGAAATCAAAAACAAACATATCGTCAGAATGGAAAACAGGCTGCGGAGTACCGCAAGGATCACCGCTATCACCGATCCTCTTCAACCTCATGATGACTCCACTAGCCAAGACCCTATCCACCCAAGGCCTCAACCCATTTATCTACGCTGATGATGTTACATTATACATCCCATACAAACATGATCTGGCGGAAATCACCAACAAAATCAAACTAAGCTTAAACATCATGAACTCATGGGCAAATGCATTCCAACTAAAACTCAATACAGAAAAAACACACTGTCTCATCATCTCATCCCAATACAATACATACAAACAAACCCACAAACATTAACACCCCAGGATACACTCTCCCTGTCTCAGACAGCCTGAAGATTCTCAGAGTAACAATCGACCATAACCTATCACTAGAGACCCAAGTGAAATCCACCATAAAATGTTTTTCTCAATGTGGAAACTCAAACATGTAAAACCATTCTTCCCAAGGGAAATATTTTGTAACCTGGTACAGTCCATGGTATTAAGCCACGCAGATTACTGTAATGGAATCTATGCGGGATGCAAGGATCAAATCATAAAGAAACTTCAGACTGCCCAAAATTCAGCAGCCAGGCTTATATTTGGAAAAACACATTTTGACAGCGCCAAACCACTCAGAGAAAAATTGCACTGACTACCAATCAAAGAACGCATCACTTTCAAAATCTGCACGACTGTTCACAAAATTATTTACGGTGAGGCACTGGGATACATGACAGACCTCATCGACCTGCCAACCAGAAACTCCACAAAATCTGCACGATCATATCTAAACCTCCACTACCCAAGCAGCAAAGGACTCAAATACAAATCCACCTATGCAACCAGCTTTTCCTACCTAAGCGCGCAACTATGGGACACATTGCCAAAAGCAGTAAAAACTACACTCGACCACCTAAATTTTCGGAAAGCACTAAAGACAGACCTGTTCAGAAGAGCATACCCCACTGACCCAACATAAAAATACCAGTCACTTGCGACATAACATAACCAAAAACTGCAACAGACATTATCTGACTCTTCTTCCTCCTTTCCCTCTCTAAGTTCCCCCCAACTGTTTCCTACCATACATATACCTCATTATACCACAATATCACTTTGTATTCATTCATACTATGTATTTGTTCAAACCGTAATCGGCTAACACCGTTAACGGGTATATGTAAGCCACATTGAGCCTGCAAAAGGTGGGAAAATGTGGGATACAAATGTAACAAATAATAATATTAATACCTCACATTGTACCTCAGATAGTCCCCACTGTGTAACTAATAGTCCCATCATACAGTATTTCATTACAGTTAGGCATTGCTGCATCTTGGGTTCCTATATCGTTTACAATACATATACAATAATTGCTCAACAAATTAACAGATTTCCTTCCAATAACCTTGTGGTGCCACGTCAAAAGCCTCACTGTCATACTACCCAGTGATACAGGTGCCTCTAGCAAGCTATGTAATAGAGATTCTGTGTCCAGGAAACAGGATCTCATTCTGCGTTACAGTTACCTCTGCCCTCGAATAGCAGAGGTGACTATAACGTAGAATGTGTTAGGACAATTGGGGTAATGCCACATCTGACTTTAGGGAATCAAGTGCTATACATGCATGTAATACTGCTTAAAGGGAATACTGTTGAGGGTCATTTTTGTGAAAGTTTACCTGGCAGCACACACTAAATACTGCAGTTCAAAATATGTTTCCCCTGCTGTTCTCATATGTTGAGTTTTGCCACTTGCTTCTTTTTCCCTTTGGAGGACAAACTGGTCAGGCATGGTCCCTGTTTGCTGTAAATTCACCACTGGCTTTCATAGGTCTGGTCATGCTAATGTGTCCTTTGCTCCTTTCATGCAGATGCTGCAGCTGCACAGGGTGGCAGTGAGGAGGTCGCCCAGAGGTGGAGGATGCTGTTGCTGTTGGCCCTTCACCACAGGCTCCCTAGCACCATGGGCCAGAACATCAGGGTTCTGAAGCAGCAGAAGAGGCCGACATGCTACCTCTGGAGGAATATGAAGACATTGGGGACACAGATGTCGAGGAGGAGGAGGAGCTGCTAGCCGAACCACCAAAGATGGAACTTCTTCAGGACGAAGCCCCCGCATGTCAACAGGAAGATCTTGGCCACCCTGAGCAAGAACAAGAAGAGGAGAAACAGAATGTTATATTCATTGGCTGACAGCTTATAGAACAAGTCCTACTCAGGGCAGAGGTTGCTGGCATATGGCAGGAGCTAACAGGCATCCGGAAGCTGCTAGCTGGTGTGCTAGAGGAGCTAGCAGCTGTGAGAGGGGACAGGAGGACATTTGATGCATCTTTACTACAGTCAATGTCATCTGTCGTGTCCAACACAGAGACACAGTATGATACCCTGACCTCCCCCCTCCCCCCAGAAGCTGCAAGGCTGCCAGTCAGTCTGTCATCCCTGTGCCAGTCATACTCCTCACTCATCCTTGCACAATCAAGGCCACCAACTGCTGGGCCCAGTGGACCACCCCCAGCACTTATGCATCCTCCAACTCTGACTCACGGCAGAGGCAGTGGCCAGAACACACATGGCTGAAGCCGGGGCAGGGGAAGCGGGAAGCAGTGAGGGGGGTCACTTGTGGGGACATATTGCTGCTGGGACTGTTGCTTTACAGATGAGAATTCCATGTTTTACCATGCACATCCCTCACTTTTTCTTTCATGTAATCCTCCACATCATAATTGGATGCTGGCAATTGAGGCACTGACAGATGTGATTCCATATATCAGTTTTGGGATTGGGCCTCACCACAGATGCTGCAGCCCCATACAGGGCATTGTAATCTGGGGGGAATTGGGGGGAGGGGAACCTGAAGTCATGTATTGTTTTATCAGTGTACTGCACGATGGTTGGGGGTAGGAGGGAGGGTTGTAGAGGGGAGAGGGGAATGGTCAAGGGGGATTGAAATTTATGTACACTTATATAATAAAAATTCTCACCATATTCACAAAACATGTGTCTGGATTATGCTATTCCAGATTTTCTGGCCTCTCTGATGTGCCTAGTGAGGTGGCAGATCTTCCTGGTGTATCTCTGATCTCTCATCCTCACTGTCACTCTCCTCCCTGGCCTGTTCCTCTGATTCTCACATACGCCTTATAATCGCCAGATTGTGCAGAATGCATTGAATATTTCACAGATCCTTGCTGGCTTGTACAAAAGCTCACCCCCAGAGTGCTCTAGGCTCTGGTCTTCTGGAGGCCAAATGTTCTCTCGATTACTGACCAGGTAGCACTTTGGGCTCTGTTGTTTCTGATCTTCTCTGGCCTCTGGGGTTCACAGTAGGGGTCATCAGCCAGCTCTTGAGGGGATAGCCATGGTCACATCACCTGTATTGAGGAGAGGAGAGAAAATGTTAGGGAAGATACACACACCTTTTGTTGCATGTAGGCTGTGTCCTGAATCATCCTCCAGACCACTGGACCCACATTGGTCACACACCTGTGGAGTAAAAAGAGAGATGTAGTCAATGATTAGAAGGGTGTACAGGTTGTAGGATGCTCCTCATCTAGTAGCCATCCCCTTCTGATTTCTCCACTCTGAAAGATGTCATAAATACCAGAGCTCGAAAGGACATAGGCGTTGTGGCAGGATCCGGGAAAGTTGGCACACACATCTTTTATCTCCAGTACTGCATTACAGACAACCTGCATTTTAAAGGAGTGGTAAGACCTTTGATTTCTACATTCTACCTTACTGGCTGAAGGTGGCCTGAGGGCCACATGAGTACAATCTATGGCAACCAGCACAGACGGGAATTGGGTCAGTTCAGAAAACACTGTCACGGTTTCTTGCTGTTCTGCTTCATGCTTGGAGAACAGGATATAAAGGGTGTCCCTTTTCAAAAAGGCATTAAGAAAGTGGGTGATGATGTGTGAGGCAGCTGGCTGGCTGATTCCTGCTGCAGATCCTGGAGGTGTTTGCAATGTGCTAGTTCTCTGAAATGCCAAGGCTGGCAGGGCATGCCCTACCCAAGCAGCAGGCTCCATGGCCTCAGCCAAGTTAATATTGACTCATTTGAAGCCAACTAGGTCAGAGATCAAGTTCACAGGTGCCTTAGCAGGATTTAGCCATGGATTTCATTTCCATAATCATGACATTTTTAAAATTACTAGGGGGTATGTATTTTTAAGTGCTCATTGGTTTGTTCAGGCGCTCACAAATTTGAAACACATGACAATCATTTGTATGTGTGTATATCTACAAATTAAAACGTACAATTTGAATGTACACATTGTATTTATTTTTGAATTCAAAAATTACATAAAGAACAATATTTCTACAGAAATAGTTGCCACTTAAAGTACAAGCACAACAAAAACAAAATGGTCCACAAGAAGGGGCACGAGGTCACCACAATCATGAGAAGCTGAATTAAAGAAACATATAAATAAGATAGAGCAGGAATATCCCTAACGCCTGCAAAACAGTCTGAAACGTCACCTAGATTATCCCACAGCAAGCAGTCTTCCCATCCAAAAAGAGATGTAACTGACAGGTAGTGGCATAGTTATGGGTGGGTCTGGGTGGCAGCGGTCCACTGCAACTAAAGATCTTCCCGAAGGAACCCAGAAACACCTGTGCTACACTCGGCAGTCGGTGATTGCTTCCTGAGCCGCAGACACTAGTACTCTGCGCATACTTAGTTTTTGCACATGTGCAGAAACTTAGTATGCATAGTGGTGCTGGCCTCAGCCGAGTTGAGCACAAGTGCCTTCGAGGAGATCTTCAGCTACTGGGGCTTGGGAATCCCCACTAACTTAGGTACTTATTTCTTTTAAAACAAGTCTGGGGGGGGGGGGATGCCTCATGGGGGACAGGGCAGGGTGGGGATGGAGAGCCCATCCATTTTCCCTTCAGGCTCACCCAAAATCCACTCTCTGGCTATGCTGCTGCTGAGAAGGCTTAAAGAAATAAGTGATATTATTTAGATTTACAATGCATTTCCTAGGAAATCTGTGATATCTTGCACCCAAGGCCAGAACCTCTTGCTGATAAATACAATTTTTTCTTCTTCTCCCTTGTGTCCAGCAAGAGATATCTGGAAATATCTGTATCCTTTCCCCCAACATAAAAGGAGTTATTTGTCTGAAATACAGCCTTAGCAATACTTCCTTATCTTAAAGAAATACAAAGAAAAATGTAATGTAACTCTAAATGATACATCCTCTTGAGATCTTTCCAGTAGAATAGTTATATTTATACTATCTGAGGATAATTCTGTAGCAATAGGGCCTTCCAAAGCACCCATCTGAGCAGAAGTTATAGGCAAAAAATACCATTTCTGCAAAAGAGTAAAACAGATTTTATACTGCTTATGCTAGAAATAAGTGGTAGAGTTTCCCAAATCCTTCTTAATAATGGCTTATGGACTTTTCTTTTAGGAAATTATCTAAACCTTTTTTAAACCCTGCTAACTGCTTTTACATTCTCTGGCAATGAATTCCAGAGTTTAATTACACGTTGAGTGAAGAAATATTTTCTCCAGCTTATTTTAAATTTACTGCTTATTAGCTTCATTGCATGTCATCTAATCCTAGTATTTCTGGAAAGGGTAAACAAATGTTTCATGCATACCTGTTCCACTCCACTCAGTATTTTATAGACCTCTATCAAATCTCCCTTTGGTCGTCTCTTCTCCAAGCTGAAGAGCCCTAGCTGCTTTATCCTTTCCTCATAGGGAAGTTGTCCCATCCCCTTTATCATTTTTGTCACTCTTCTCTGTACCTTTTCTAATTCTGCTTTATATATTTTTTGAGATGCGGTGAACAGAACTACACATAATATTCAAGATGTGGTCACACCTTGGCGCGATACAAAGACATTATAACATTCTCATTTTTATTTTCCATTCCTTTCCTAATAATTCCTAGGATTCTATTTGCTTTCTTAGCTGCCACTGCACACTTGACAGAGGGTTTCAATGTATCATCAATAATGACACCTAGATTCTTTTCTTGGGCGGTGTGACTCCTAATGTGGAACTTTGCATCACATAGCTATAGTTCGGGTTCCTCTTTCCCACATGCATCACTTTGCACTTGTTCACATTAAATGTCATCTGCCATTTGGATGCCCAGTCTCATAATGTCCTCTTGTAATTTTTTACAATCCTCTTGCGATTAACATCTTTGAATAACTTTGTCTCATCAGCAAATTTAAATACCTCACTAGTTATTCCCACCTCTAGATTACTTATTAATATGTTAAAAAGCAGCGGTCCCAGAATAGGTCCTCACTTTTTACCCTTCTCCACTGAAAATACTGATCATTTAACCCTACTCTTTGTTTTCTATCTTTTAACCAGTTCTTAATCCACAATAGGACATTGACTCCTATCTGCTTGATTTTAAAGATAAATTACATATTCTTAACGATAGCTCTGCAAGTTCATTTTTCACTTCTATCAGTACTCTGGGATGTATACAGTGGTGTGCTGGAGCCAGCTCACACCAGCTCACAAGAGCCGGTTGTTAAATCTTTTACCGACTTGCGAGCCGGTTGTTCTTAAGGGCAAGGGCTCTCCTTCCTTTCTCCCTCCCTCTCAGCTACAGGGTCGAATCCCTCCCCTCCCTTGTCCAGCGATTCTTTGGCTGGGCATGGGTGGCTGGAGGGGGGGCAGGGGAGAGAGGAGGGTTGCTGGACATGGGTGGATGGAGGGCAGGGCAGGGGGAGAGAAGGGTCGCTGGACATGGGTGGATGGAGGGCAGGGGAGAGGAGGTTCACTGGGTATGAGTACATGGAGGGCAGGGGAGGGGACAGGAGGGTCGCTGGGTATGGGTGGATGGAGGGGAGGAGAGAGGAGGGTCGCTGGGTATGGGTGGATGAAGGGCAGGGGAGAGGAGGGTCGCTGGGTATGGGTGGATGGAGGGCAGAGCAGGGGGAGAGGAGGGTCGCTGGACATGGGTGGATGGAGGGGAGGGCAGGGGAGAGAGAAGAAATGCTGGACATGGATGGAGGGGAGGGAAGAGTGAGGAAGGAGATGAGATGAGGGAAAAGGAAGAGAGGAGAAAAACTGCACATAGATGAAGAAAATAGGCAAAAGCTGGATCCACTGGACAGTCAAGTCTGCGGAGGACCAGAAAAGAAGAAGAAAGGAGGAAAGGAAAGAAATAAATGGAAAAGAAGCCCTGGAAACGGAGTTAAGAGGACAGATAGCAGCAGAATCAGATACTAGGCCAGCATGATCAGAAAAACAAAGTCACCAGACAACAAAGGTAGAAAAAAATCATTTTATTTTCATTATAGTGTTTGGAATATGTTCACTTTGAGAATCAGGTGCTCAACATTAAAAGTTTATATTTATTTACTTATTTATGGCATTTTATCACACATGAAACATGAATTACATTGGAACCTGCGATCATTTAATGTTTTTTTCCTGGAGTAATGCATTGCCCCCCCACCCCCCAGGCTCTCTCCCTGGCTATAGCCAGCTCTGCAATTTGGGGAGGGGCACAAAGGGGGGACAGGGGAGAGAGCCTGTTGTTAAACATTTACCAGCACACCACTGGATGTATACCATCCGGTCCAAGCGATTTGTTACTCTTCAGTTTGTCAAATTGCCCCATTACATCTTCCATGTTTAGAGATTTGTTTCAGTTTCTCTGACCCACCAGCATTGAATACCATTTCTGGCATTGGTATCTCCCCCACATCTTCCTCAAAGAAGACCAAAGCAAATAATTCATTTAATCTCCACTATGGCCTTGTCTTCCCTGAGTGCCCCTTTTACCCCTCGGTCATGTAGTGGTCCAACTGCTTTTTTTTACCATCTTCTTGATTCTAATGTAACTAAAAAAGTTTTATTATATGTTTTTGCCTCCAACGCAATCTTCTTTTCAAAGCCTCTGTCATCTGTGATCTGCTCACGCTGACAGACATTCCATGAGCCAAGGGAACACCCACTGATATTTCCCTCCTCAGAACACTTCTTCCCCTTCTTCACAGCCTTAGATACCATGCAGAAGACAAATTGATACATTTACTGACAGCCTGCTCTGTCTCACAAACATAACATTATCAAGAACCAACAGAAAAATCACATACATCAAAACGCCAGCTTCACTAACACACGAACTACACTCTATCAAACCTAATTTATATAAGGGTGACACTTAAGGTGGAACCCTAAGCTCCCCCTTCTTCTTAGGCACTGATAGAACAAAAAAACAGCAAGGTTGTAATTTCTTCTGAAGCAGGAGCTATTTCATGAGCATCCTACTTGGGCACTATCTTGACCACGCCCCTGACTGTGCACAATTTAAAGTTCTTGTGTGCATAAAGGGCATAATTTTATAATGAGCTGCCTAGGTTTAGATACCAAGAACACATGTAAATGCTGGTATTGTAGGGGCTCTTTTCCTAAAGGGAAGTAGAGCTGCGGCAAAACAGCACCATCGCAGGGTGCGCTGTAGCGTCAAAAGGTATTGCTGAGATCAGTGCACGCTGATCTTCATGCTATTATTTTCTAGCACAGGGGTTGGCAGTAGGCGTGCCAACCCTACTGCTCTCATTACCTCTCGCCTTGACTACTGCAACTTACTCCTCACCAGCCTCCCACTTAGCTATCTATCCCCCCTTCAATCCGTTCAGAACGCTGCCGCACGTCTTATATTCCGCCAGAACTGATATACTCATATCACCTCTCCTCAAGTCACTTCACTGGCTTCCGATCAGATACCGCATACAATTCAAGCTTCTCCTCCTTACCTACAAATGCACCCGGTCTGCGGCTCCTCACTACCTCTCTACCCTCATCTCCCCCTATGTTCCCGCCCGTAACCTCCGCTCTCAGGACAAATCCCTCCTTTCAGTACCCTTCTCCACCACTGCCAATTCCAGGCTCCGCTCATTCTGCCTTGCCTCACCCTATGCCTGGAACAATCTTCCTCAACCCCTACGCCAAGCCCCCTCCCTACCCATCTTCAAATCTCTGCTTAAAACTCACCTCTTCAATGCTGCTTTCGGCACCTAACCTTTCGAGAAATATAGTATGCCCTATCAGATTGACTCTACACTTGTCTTTTAGATTGTACACTATCTCTAGATTGTACACCTGTCTTTTAGATTGTACACTGTCTTTAGATTGTACACCTGTCTTTTAGATTGTAAGCTCCTTGAGCAGGGACTGTCCTTCCATGTTAAACTGTACAGCGCTGCGTAACCCTAGTAGCGCTTTAGAAATGTTAAGTAGTAGTAGTAGTGGTAATCAGGCAGCGCAAGGCCATTGACGTGCACTGCCTGATTACTGCATAATTAACGTGCGAGCCCTTACTGCCATTTAAATAGGTGGCAGTAAGGGCTCAGGCAAGAATGGCGTGCCACTTGTGAAATAAGCACATGACCACTACTGGCACAAATTACATAGTAAACAAGGAGGGGCATTTTCGATAGAACATCTAAATCTGAGTTTGGATGTTTTACACAAAACGTCCAAATTCTGAACAGGAAAGAAGGTCATCTATGAAAACGATAAACATCTATCTTTTGATTTCTAAAATACTATGGACGCTTTGTTTTTGGATGTTTTGTGATTTGGACATGGTTTTTTGGGGGCCATTTTCAAAACAAAAACGTCCAAGTGGAAAATGTCCAAAATCAAGCCACTGGGACGGAGGAGACAGCATTTTTAGTAGACTGGTCCCCCTATCATCCCAGAACAGAAATAGCGCACCCTAGGGGGCACTGCAGTGGACTTCATAAACTGCTCCCAGGCACACATCTGACCATTGCTCCCTTACCTTGTGTTCCTGTAATGGAGCAGAGTATGACATCTGACGCTGGCATAGAGGCTGGCAAGTAATGTTCTTAATCACAATTTTTGGGGGTGGGAGGGGGTTAGTGACCACTGGGGGAGTAAAGGGAGGTCATCCCTGATTCCCTCCAGTGGTCATCTGGTCATTTGGGACACCTTTTTGTGCCTTATTCGTAATAAAAACAGATCTAGCTGAAAACTAAGTTTTAGTCCTGGATGTTTTTGATTTTTCCATTATGCCTGAAAAACGTCTAAGTCTTAGGAACACCCAAGTCCCACCTTGAACATGCCCCTGGCATGCCCCCTTGAGATTTAGACATCCTTCTGACTGACTTCAGAGAAAAACATCTAAAAAGAGGTTTTGAAAACACTGATTTGGACGTTTTTGTAAGATAAACATCTAAATGCACACGTCACTTTTTGGACGTTTTTCTCTTTTGAAAATGAGCCCTAAAGTAACATAGTAGATGACGGCAGATAAAGACATGTACGGTCCATCCAGTCTGCCCAACAAGATAAACTCATATTGCTACTTTATATATATACTTGACCTTGATTTGTCCTTGCCATTTTCAGGGCACAGGCCATAGAAGTCTTCCCAGCACTAGCTTGCTTCCCAATTACCTGATGTTGCCACCCAATCTCCTCTAAGCTTCTGTGGATCCATTCCTTCTGAACAGGATTCCTTTGTATTTATCCCACACATTTTTGAATTCTGTTACCGTTTTCATTTCCACCGCCTCCTGCGGGATGGCATTCCAAGTATCTACCACTCTCTCGTTAAAAAATACTTCCTTACATTTTTCCTGAGTCTGCCCACCTTCAACCTCATATCATGTCCTCTAGTTGTACCGACTTCCCGTCTCCAGAAAAGGTTTGTTTGCAGATTAATACCTTTCAAATATTTGAACATCTGTCTCATATCATCCCTGTTTCTCCTTTTCTCCCTGGTATACATATTCAGGTCTGCAAGTCTCTCCTCATACATCTTGTAACGCAAATCTTATACCATTTTTGTAGCATTTCTTTGTACCACTTCAAGTCTTTTTACATCCTTAGCAAGATACGGCCTCCAAAACTGAACACAATACTCCAGGTGGGGCCTCATCAACGACTTGTACAGGGGGATCAACACCTCTCTTTTGACTCATCTTATTTCTGCTGGTCAGCTCATGAGCTGGCTTCTATCTGCATTGTTGTGTTTGTCCTGTGTGTTCCAAGCCTCACTTCGGTGTTCAGTGTGTATTTCCTGTTTCTGTCCTGTAGGGTTTCCACTTCCTCTGTGTTTCAAGCCTCACTTTGGGTTCTGTGTATTTCCTGTCTCTGTCCTGTTTATAAGGAAGTGATTGACTTTCATTTAGGACCTTTGCAATGTCAAAGGTCCCCAGGTTAGTCCGTGTGCAGTGTAGCACTCCTGCCTAGTTCTAGTCTGTGTGACTGTGGGCACTTCTGTTTAGATTTCTTGCCTTGTTCTAGTCTGTGTGCCTGTGGGCACTTCTGTGTCTTGTTTTCTTAGTTTGGGTGCCTGTGGGCACTTCTGTTTCTGTTCTTCCCTGTTTGTTAGTTTTCTGTCCTGCCTAGTCTGCCTTGCTAGCTCTAGTCCCCTCTACCTTAGCTTCAGCCATAGTTCTGTTGTTTGTCTGTGTGGTCAGCTTTGTGTTCTGTCTAGTCTGTCTTACTTGTTCTAGTCCCCTCTGCCTTCAGCTCCAGTCCCCTTCCTGCTTGTCTCTGCCCTGTTTGCTTTCAGCTCCTGTTTCTGCCAAGCTTGTTTGTAAATCCTGTTGTCACGATTGTGACTGTTTTCCAGGTCTGTGCACACCTCGCCCTCTGGTGGCCAGAACCAGTGACTGCTATAGACTATCTTTTGCTGTTTCCCAAACATGTTCCAGAAGTTAGCCCGGTGTGGATCTTCTGCCAGACTTGCTTGGATTGTTTGTACCTAAGCAGCACCCTTACTTGCCTTGAGATTCCTGCAGCTGAGCGCTTGTGGGCTTTGCTACTTTGCCTTTGCAATCCCAAAGGTCGAGGTTAGTTGGTGTGCTGTTAGGAGCACTTCTGACTTGCTTTACGCTTTTGGTGCTGATAGGAGCACTTCTGCCTTGGTGTGCTGTTAGAAGTACTTCTGCCTTGCTTTACCCTTTTGGTGCTGATAGGAGCACTTTTGTCTTGGTGTGCTGTTAGAAGCACTTCTGCCTTGCTTTACCCTTTTGGCTTCCCTGCTTTACCCTTTTGGTGCTGATAGGAGCACTTCTGCCTTGGTGTGCTGTTAGAAGCACTTCTGCCTTGCTTTACCCTTTTGGCTTCCCTGCTTTACCCTTTTGGTGCTGATAGGAGCACTTCTGCCTTGCTTGTTTCTGTACCTTGTATCCTGTGTGAGCATCCTGAACGCTAATCCTGTTTTAGTCAAGCTTGTTTCTGTACCTAGTATCCTGTGTGAGAACCCTGAGTCCCAACCCCCTTTCATTCAAGCTTGTTTATGTACCTTGTACCCTGTGTGTGAATCCTGTTTCAGTCAACCTTTTTCTGTATCCTATACCCTGTCTGAGTCTCCTGAATGCAGAAGTCCTGCACCCTGTTTTAGTCAAGCTTGTTTAGAATCCTGTTGGTCCAATCTATCTACAAGCTCAGTCCAGTAAGTTCTGCCGGCCGCTTGCACCTGGGGGCTCAACCCCTGGGGAATGGTGGTCAAGCGCAGGTGAAGACCGGTTGCTCCTGCTTATCCCCTGCTTGCCTACTGCTTTAGTTCCAGTCCTGTGGTTCCAGTTCGGTTGTTTCAGCTTTGCCTATCTATTGGTTTGTTTCAGCTTCTCCTGCCTAGCTTGTTTACCCAATCCTGGTTGGGGGTCTTGCCTACTGCTGCCGCTTGGCGGCAGTGGTCCAAGGGCTCATGTGGTTCCAGTGTCCGTGAGCCTGAGACCGTGACACCTGTATCCTGCCTGAGTATCCTGAATCCTGTTTCTGCCAAGCTTGTTTGTAAATCCTGAATCCTGCTTGAGAATCCTGAATCCAGTTCCAGCCAAGCCCAGCTTGTTCCAGAATCCAGTTCCAGTCTAGTCAAGCTTGTTCCTGAATCCGGTTCCAGTCCAGTCAAGCTTGTTCCAGTATCTGGTTCCAGTCCAGCTAAGCCAAGTCCGTTCCAGAATCCAGTTCCGGTCCGGCCAAGCCCGTTCCAGTCTCCTGTTGTTCCAGTCTGTCTGTTCCAGCCCTGCCTGTCTACAGCTCCAGTCCTGTTAGTCCAGTCTTGGTTGGGGGATTTTGCCTCCTGCTGCCGCTCGTCAACAGTAGGCCAAGGGTCACGTTGTCCCAGAGTCTGTGACTGTTTGTTCAAAGCCTGGGACCGTGACACTAACACATACATCTCCCTTGGATTTCTACTGCCTAAGTGCATCACTTTGCACTGTATTTTAATTGCCAAACATTAGACCATTCTTCTAACTTCTGCACATCCTTTTTCATGTTTTCCACTCCCTCCAGGGTGTCCACTCTGTTACAAATCTTGGTATCATATGCAAAAAGGCAAACTTTACCTTTTAACCCTTCGGTAATTTTACTCACAAATATTTTGAACAGAATCAGCCCCAGCACTGATCCTTGAGACACGCCACTTTCCCTCCTCTGAGTGAATTCCATTAACCACCACCCTCTGGCATCTGTCCGTCAACCAGTTCCTAATCCAGTTCACCACGCTGGGTCCTATCTTCAGCCTGTCAAGTTTATTCAAGAACCTCCCGGAGGAACCATGTCTAAGGCTTTGCTGAAATCTAAGTAGATTACATCTATCGGACATCCTTGATTCAATTCTCTGGTCACCCAGTCAAAGAATTCAATGAGATTTGTTTGGCACAATTTACCTTTGGTAAATCCATGTTGTCTCGGATCTTGCAACTTATTGGCTTCCATGAAATTCACTATCCTTTCCTTCAGCATCGCTTCCATTACTTTTCCAATAACTGAAGAGAGGCTTACTGGCCTGTAGTTTACAGCTTCTTCTGTCACTACTTTTGTGAAGAGGGACCACATCCACTCTTCTCCAATCCCACGGAACCTCCCCCATCTCCAAGGATTAAACAAATCTTTAAGAGGACCCGCCAGAACCTGTCTGAGCTAGACAGGGGCACGGGAACAGAAATCTAACCCGTCCCCTTGGGAATCTAACCCGTTTCCCACCCTCCCTGTAGGGAATCTAACTCGTCCCGTCCATCCCCGTGTGATTCTAATCCATCCCCGCCTGTCCCTGCTACAAGTAATCTCCTCCATTCCAGCTCCTTGCCCACCCAACCTTTGCTGTGTGCAGTCACTTTGACCCACCCCCCAAGAAAGCCAGATTTTACAAGCAGTAAAAATTCTAGTAAAAGTAACATAAATCATTTTCTCCTATACTCTGCTAAAACAGCAGATGTACAGATTAGCAGGACCCAAAGTGGTCCAAAACAAGTAAAGTCAGAAACAACACAGTTTATACTTAATTGTTCAACCACCCTTAGGAATCACCTTTGGGTTTAAAAAGCAAAACCATGCATATCTAAGGACTGGATAAACAAATTAAAGCAAAGTTTAAAGCAAATGCTCTTAATATGTAAAACTTGGTAGCAATAATGATAGAATATTCACATAGTTAGCAGCCTGAGGCAACAGATTTATTTTCCACCGAACATAATTAACTTTGTATAAACTTGGCGGCTAATACTGTGCTGAACTGGACAATGTTGGCACATTTAGACTGACATTGGACAGAACTTCTGCATGAAGGAAACCCTTCCCTCATTATTCAATACCTCTCTGTGAAATAGTATTAATAAAAAAGGCATATGCATTTTTATAATATACCACTGCAATCCACAAAACAAAAGGAAAAAAATTCCCACATGCTTTTTCTTTTAATGTAAGCACAGGAAAAGAAAAGATTTTAAATGCTCCCAGGTTTCAACCTAATTCATGTTTAATGTGGGATATAAATGTAATAAATATATAAATAAATAGATAATCTGAATGTTGAGCACCTGATTCTCATAACATGATATCTGTTTTAGTGACCCATTACCAAGAGAAAAAAATCTCTGCACCAAATTAGCAGTGTTAGGGTGTCCCTTTAAACAGCTCCTCCAAATGACACACTGATTACAATTTATAAACAAATTACTACTCTACCTATGAAAAGTTATTCTGTTATTATACTTCCTGTGTGTACATCCGTATGCTACACAAGTTAGTATGTTTGAAAGTGTAAGTGAGATTAAGTAAAAATGCTACCAACAATAAAGAACAACGTGGATGCAGCAGCTCATAGGTTTGTTTGCTTTGTTTTGAGTGTATGGCAATGACTGCTGCGCATAGGCGTAGACTGGGGGGACGAGGGGGGGCAATCCCCCCCAAACGACGACGAGGTGCCGCCACGCCATTAGTTAAAAAAAAAACACATGCAGGCACGCACTCCTCTCCATCCGCTTGGCTTCCCTGCCCTGTCTGCGTCCCGCCTTCCTCTGACGTCAGAGGAAGGTGGGACGCAGACAGAGAGGGCAGGGAAGCCAAGCGGACGGAGAGGAGCGTGTCCGTCTACCCCTCTCTCTTCCTCCCTCCCTCCGGCGCAGGCAGCAGTCTTTTTCAGCGTTCCTGGCAGCGGTAGCGATGTACACGTTGCCTTCGGCTCTGCCCCAAAGCCTTCTCTTCAAGTTCCTGTTCCCGCATAGGTGGGAACAGGAACTTGAAGAGAAGGCTTCCGGGGCAGACCGAAGGCAGCATGTACATCACTACCGCTGCCAGGAACGCTGAAAACGCTGAAGACTGTTGCCTGCGCCGGAGGGAGGGAGGAAGAGAGGGGGTAAACAGAGTCACGATCTTGGACCTCGCGGGGGGGGGGGGGGCAGTAGACGGAAGATGGATGGTACTGGGAGGGGTGGGGAGCAGAGGGAAGGACCAGGAGATGGATGGGATTGGGAGAGGTCAGGCACAGCAGAGGGAAAGAGCAGAAGATGGATGGGATGGAGGGATGGTGAGCAGAGGGAAGGAACAGAAGATGGATGGGACTGGGAGGGGTGGGGAGCAGAGGGAAGGAGCAAGAGATGGATGGGACTGGGAGGGGTGGGGAGCAGAGGGATGGACCAGGAGATGGATGGGATTGGGAGAGGTCAGGCACAGCAGAGGGAAGGAGCAGAAGATGGATGGGACGGAGGGATGGTGAGCAGAGGGAAGGAACAGAAGATGGATGGGACTGGGAGGGGTGGGGAGCAGAGGGAAGGAGCAAGAGATGGATGGGACTGGGAGGGTGGGGAGCAGAGGGAAGCCTACTGGAAAGAAGACACTGCATAAAACAGAAGACACTGGGCCCAAAGCGAATAGAAAAACTAAATGATCAGACAACAAAAGTAGATAAAAGTATTTTATTCATAATTTATTAATTGAAATGTGTCAGCTTTTTGAAATGTGCATCTGTGATATTTTGCCTGTAAATTTCAATTCCTTCCTCCATATTAGCATATTCATTTGCATGTGTATATATGCAAATTATATGCTAATATGCTCCGCCCATTCTTTGCCCCCCCCCCAAATGAAACAGTCAATACGCCTATGATGCTGCGCAAGGAAAGGGAAACAGACACTACCCTGTCTTCAACTCCCTCCCTCTCATCCACCTCTGCTCCAGCCCTGGATATCCTCCCCACACATACCTTGCATCACCCTGGTGGTCTAGTGGCTTGCTTCGGAGCAGGAAAGGTCTCTACGCTTTCCTGCCCGCTGCCGCTGATCCTCTCGTTGCCGCCGCTTGTTTAAGATGGCTGCCAAGACTTCAAGCGGCAGTCTCACAAGGATCCTCGTGGACCTTGGTCCATCCCTCCATAGGATCCCCATGGTCCTGGAGGGGATTCCTGTGGGATTCCTGCGGTATCCGTGGGAATCCCACTATCCCCGTTCCCGTGCAGCTCTCTAGTCTGAGCTCCCTCAATATCCTGGGATGAATCCTGTCTGGTCCCATGGCTTTGTCCACTTTTAGATTTTCAAGTTGTTCATAAACACTCTGTTCCGTGAATGGTGCTATATCCGCTCAATTCTCCACCATTTTCCACATAGCGGTTCACAGCATCTTTCAGTCTCACAATTCCATTTTTAGTCTTCCTCCTTTCACTAATATACCTGAAGAAATTTTTGTCGCTCCTGCTTACATTTCTAGCCAGTAACCCACATGCTAATCACAGCATTGGCCACTTTCTAGCATGAATTGGTAAAAGGATTCTAACTCATTTATGGGCATAAGTAGGCATTTATGCTCATAAATGACCTCATAAAATACTGACCAGCATGCAAGTACATGTGGAAGCTTCATGGTGCATACTTTCAATGTGGAGTTTGGCTGGAGCATGAGCAAGGTCCCCACTTAGGCATCTGGATTATAAAAATCCTTGATTTATGCATGCACATGCATAAAAAAACATGCTAGCATTTACCCCAGCTGGTTTAAGTACTAGCACCTACATGTATGAGCATTCTTTTGCATCTGTTCTAATATTTTTTTAAAAGTCAAGTAGGTGTACAGCTAAATTTGTAAAATAATGTTTTGAAAATGCACATTATTTAGTCAAAATTTTATAATATTACAGCCTGAATGCCTGCCTAAAAAACTAAGTGGACCTTTTACTAAGCCAAGGTAGAGTTTTTGGCGCACATTAAAAATAAGTGTGCACTAAACGGTAGAGATGCCCATATATTCCTATGGGCCTCTCTAGCATTTAGCATGCGCTAATCATTAGCACATGCTAAAAATGCTACCACAACTTAGTAAAAGACCCCCTAATAGCTCAAATGAACTCGAAAAATGTCCAGAAATTGAGAAAACTGTGTTTTAAATGAGCATGAACCTTTTTATTTGGTTACTAGTAAAAAAGGCCCATTTCTGACACAAATGAAACGGGCGCTAGCAAGGTTTTCCTCGGAGTGTGTATGTTTGGGAGAGTGTATGTGAGAGTGACTGTGTGAGAGTCAGAGTGAAAGTGTGAGTGTGTGTGTGTGAGAGAGTGAGTCTGGGTGTGAGTGTGTTTGTGAGAGAGTGTGTGTGTGAGAATGAGAGTGTGTGCAAGTGTGTATGTGAGACACAGTGTGAGAGACAGTGTGTGTGTGTGTGCGAGAGAGAGAGTGTGTGTGAGACACAGATTCTCTGTGAGAGTGAGTGTATGAGACCAAGCGAGTGTGTGAGTGACTGTGTGGCACATACAGAGTGAATGTGATACAGTGTGAGACAGAGTGTGTGAGAGTGAGAGTCAGAAAGACATTGTATATGAGAGAGAGAGTGTGAGCCTTGCCCTCCCAATCCATGCCCATCTGTCCCCTGCCCCCTCCATTCATCCTTTTCCAGCAATTCCCCTCTCTCCCTGAGCCCTGCCCTCCCAATCCATGCCCATCCATGCTCATCTGTCACCTGCCCCCTCCATTCATCCCTATCCAGCAATTCCCCTCTCTCCCTGAGCCCTGCCCTCCCAATCCAAGCCCATCCATGCTCCTGTCACCTGCCCCCTCCATTCATCCCTATCCAGCAATTCCCCTCTCTCCCTGAGCCCTGTCCTGCAATCCATATCCATCCATGCCCATCTGTCCCCTCCATTCATCCCTATCCAGCAATTCCCCTCTCTCCGAGCCCTGCCCTCCCAATCCATGCCCATCCGTGCTCCTCTGTCCCCTGCCCCCTCCATTCATCCCTTTCCAGCAATTCCCCTCTCTCCCTGAGCCCTGCCCTCCCAATCCATGCCCATCCATGCTCCTCTGTCCCCTGCCCCCTCCATTCATCCCTTTCTAGCAATTCCCCTCTCTCCCTGAGCCCTGCCATCCCAATCCATGCCCATCCATGCTCCTCTGTCCCCTGCCCCCTCCATTCATCCTTTTCCAGCAATTCCCCTCTCTCCCTTCCATGACCCCCCCTCGCATCCATGCTCCTCTCTCTCCCATGTCCCAGCCTGGCCCGCCCTCTTCTCCCCCCCCCTTCGCATCCATGCCCCCCCCTTCGCATCCATGCTGTCGTTTCTCCCCTGCCCTCCCGCTCCCATTGTTCAACTTTACTGCCCACCCTCTTCTCTCCCCCCAACATCCCTTTTTTTTTTTTTTTCTTTTTAAATTTACCTCGGTGGCGGTTCTGGCAGCGCAGCATCAGGGAAGGAGGCGGCGCTCCCGACGTCTAGCCTTCCCTTCGCTGTGTTCCGCCTTCTTCTGACGTCATTCTTGACGTCAGAAGAAGGCGGAACACACCAAAGGGAAGGCTAGAGACGTCGGGAGCGCCGCCTCCTTCCCTGACGCTGCGCTTTGTTTTTTTTTCCACCCTCGACGTCATGACGTTTGCCCTCGACGTCATGACGTTTGACGCGAGGGCGGGGCAGAGACGGCTGGCAGCCTGGCTGGCTTCACACCATGAATCCACGAACCCTACAGGGAGTGTTTGAGTGACTTCAGAACGTTGTCTTCAGAACGTTCACGGTGCGTTTTATTATATTAGATGCCCACTCCTAGTAAGTACCTCATATTCCATTTGATCCCATGGCATTTTCTGTTAAACTGGTGGCAGAATGAGTGGTGCTGGATTTGACATTTCAACACTGTGTGTTGATAGCCAAATTAATAAAATGTTATCCTCTAGCTTCTACTTTCTTAGGGGCCCTTTTACTAAGCTGCACTAAGAAGTAGGCTTAGTGTGTCCTTACGCGGGACTTTCCCATGCACTAAACCAGGGGCGGACTGACAGTGTTTGGGGCCCCTGGGCAGTAAAGGTCATTGGGCCCCCCTGACCACTGCCTGCCACCCCCCTCCCACATACTACAGCTCCCCCCCCCCCCACTGTTGCCACCCCTCTCCCACACACTACAGACCCCTGAGCCAAAGTAGGCCCACCCCGGTTCTACCTTGAAGGACCCTGGTGGTCTAGTGGCTTCTTCGGGGGAGGACCGCCACGGAGGGCTGTAGTGTGCAATGGCAGCGGGCAACCGGGCAGAGCCTCTGGACCCCCTAGAGCCTTTGGGCCCTTGGGCAGTGCCCGGTTTCCCGAATGGTCAGTCTGCCCCTGCACTAAGCCTTTTCTGGTGCAGCTGTCAAAAAGGGCTTTTTTTCCCCGTTTTTTGAATATATGACTGTGCACTGGTGTTAGCATTAGCCCATGGCCATTTAGAAAAAAAAATTACCATGGAAGCACTTAACGCCCCCTATTTAGGAGGTTCTGAGGGCTCCCGCGTTACAGATGTGGTAACTAGTTCGCGCAGTGGTAATGTTAGTGCACTAGCTGATTAGTGCATCCATGCCCGTTCTCCAGCCCTGATGAGCCCCCTCCAAAAAATCACACGCTTAGCTCGCACAGATGGCAAAACTAATGCAGAACACTTTAGTACATCCTGCATTAGGCCATTTTTGTTGCATTAGGCACATGTTAGTGTCTAACACAACCTAAAACAGGCTGATTTATCATAACAAGGGAAATTCCTCAACAGTTCTTCCTTCAGCCATACCCCCTTAGAAAGCTCCTGTAATAGTTCTAGTGAACAATAATTTTCTTGCCTCTAACCATTTTCCTGTACGTTTTAAACCTCAATACCCAGACAATTCTATCCTCTAGCATGTGAGGATTGCCAGATTCATTTAAAAGACCCCTATTTGACTGACTGTACATTTGTCCTTTAGATTGTAAGCTCCTTGAGCAGGGACTGTCCTTCTATGTTAAACTGTACTGCGCTGCGTAACCCTAGTAGCGCTTTAGAAATGTTAAGTAGTAGTAGTAATTGCTTGCAACCCTTGTTTAAGATTTTCACTGAATCATGGAGAAAAGCCTCTAGCAGGTGCCCTTCTGGGTTTCAATGATGTAACCGAGTCTAATGGATTTGAGAAGGGACTAATACCAGGTTTCAAACAATTTATAAGTAGGATGGAGTTCCCATGACAGATTCAATCATTTTGTAGCACCCCCAGTGGTGGTAAGATGCTATTACTATGAAAATAATTCTTCAAGTCACAGTTGGTTCCCTGTTTATACAACCACTGAGGGGTGACACAGAAAAAAAAATGTTGAATGTGGTGAACAACTTTCCCTGGACCCTTTACGGCTTCAATTAATATGCAAACCACAAAGTTTCAGTAAATAGCTTTATTGCACCAATCAATTCGATAACTATATAAAATGCAGTGAAAAGTGCTATAGTTGAAGTGCAGTGAACTAGAAATAGAATGCTTTCTAACAAGTCAAGTTTTCTTTTTTCAAACTAACAGAACCAAACAATTCTCTCTTCAAGACAATCTGACTCTTTAACACCACTTACTCAGAATCACAGATGTAAATTAGATGTGCCTATTTTCTAAACATTTAACCTTTTTTAAGTTGTCAAATTTTAATTATTCTTTTTCTCCTTTTTCAAAAGAATTGATTCTTTGTGGTTACTCATATCTTTCAGGTAATTAACTTCCAAGATCTTTAACCAGTTCAGGTAAGTACATACTTATTCTTTCAATACTAACAGAGTTCTGATCATAGGTATAGTTTTTTTTAGGTGTGCAGATGATGTTATAATGATTTATCTGCGTCCATTTCTCCAAAGCTTGCTTGCGTGGGGGCCCGATATTAATCTTCTGGACTCGGTTCAGAACATGTCCTTATGGCTGGTTTCCTGTCTTTAATAAAACTGAATAGGAAAAATACCCTATCTCCCTGGACTATTTTACCAAATATTCCCTACTCTGGGTCAGAGATTTCACAGTGGCCAATTAACTATAGATAAATAAAAAATAATTATTCCCTGGTGGTCCCCTATTCTTTAACTGTATCCCTGTTCTAAAGGAACCAGGCCTCAGTCTTTACACCTACACCTGGACTCAGCTCTTGCTCACAAGCTTAACTTTCCCCATGGTGCCAGTACAGGCTTGCTCTCGGCTGGAAGTGAACTAAATTTATTTCCTTTATTCACAATCTCACATCAGTCTTCATACTCTCATAATTCACTCAGTATCCTTTCATGACAATTAAAGCAAATTTATTCTGAACTACATTAACAAATGCTTTCACAGGTATTTACTTTTTAATATGAACTCACTATTGGTCATTATTCACCCAAATTTCAGAGTAACTTAGCCACTCTCCCTCAAGCATCACATCTACCACAGCACACAACCTGCCATATCACCATTCTGGGCTCCTCTGCCTACTGAAAAAAAAGCTCGTTACCCAGGGCAACAAAGTCCCATCTTGTCAAATGCCCTGTAACCACCAATCAGGCAGCTTCCCTCGGAATGCTGCTAAACTTTATCAGATAAGAACATGGTGACAGGCTCCATTCTGAAACCCACCTTTCCCATAGAAATGAATGGGAAAAATGGATTACAAAGCAAAACACAGTGTAAATTACACAATATTAAAATAAAAAATGTAACATAGTAACTTAGTAGATGACGGCAGAAAAAGACCTGCACGGTCCATCCAGTCTACCCAACAAGATAACTCGTATGTGCTACTTTTTGTGTATACCTTACCTTGATTTGTAACTGTCTTTTTCAGGGCACAGACCTTATAAGTCTGCCCAGCACTAGCCCCGCCTCCCAACCACCAGCCCCTTGATTTGTATTTGTCTTTTTCAGGGCACAGACCTTATAAGTCTGCCCAGCACTAGCCCAGCCTACCAACCACCAGCCCCGCCTCCCAGCCCCGATCGTCCAGATCACAATTTACAGATTCCAGTCCATGTTTTAAATTTTGTAACACTCCTTAAAGACACCATTTCACACTATTTTGACTCAAAACCACCATTAAAGTTCAACAAAACTTAACCAAAATTTCCACACCTGTTAAACAACATATGCGCTCACATATGCCGTCGTCAGAATTCAAAAATACGCAACCAGAGCAGCGCAAGGCGCTCCGCACCCAAAATTTCCCAAAAAACTACTAATAATACATATTAAAATTTTTTTAAGGGTCTAGCCCACTTTAAGGGACCCTCTGGACCCCTTGACCATAAAAATTAAATTTTTAAAGAATACAGGGAAGGCCCAAAAAATAACATTACAGAAAGCTAAAAAATAAAGCTAAATTAAGTTAAATGTAAGGCCCAAGGACCTCTTACCTTATCCCCTGGATGTCCACCCTGGGGTCCATTTACATCTTCGGGTCCCGGTAGACCCCTGGCGCCACTGACATTTTCGGCGTAGTAGGCCGCGGAAGTCTGCCAGGGAACCTCAAAAATCGAGGCCCCGCCTTCACTTTGCAGCCTACTGGAGCTCCAGGGCCTAATCCACAGATGCGCTGGATCTACCGGATCCAGCGTGCATGTGAAGACCAGGCCCGAAGACGGCCACTTTCCTTCCTGCCCTTCTCCAGTTTCGCGGCAGCGCGCCACTCGCACCTGCCGTTTTTCAAATGCTGCAGGCCTCTTCTGCCTCTGCTCTTGCTCCGGTCCCGAAACACATCGGAGCAAGCCCAGGCCAGCTGGAAACACTGGCCACCAATGGAAAAAGCCCCCGGATGGGCCAAAAACGGCCCGAAGACCATCGGTCCTTAAAGGGGTCCAAAAAAAAAAGATGGGGCACAGCAAAAAGAGCCACAGAGACCAATGGGCCCCAGAGCAGCCCCAGAATGTCCGAGACCACCAGGAACACCCCGGAGCCCAGGTAAGCCCCAGAAGGGGCCACATCTAACATTTATTTATTTTGAAATTTGTTTATTAATTGAGGTCACAAAATCAATCAGATGCTTACACATTTCAACATCATTTCTACATCTCATTCCGTGCCTGTTTCTAACATGTTCACTCACTCAAGGTCTGAAATATATCTTATCTTCACTCCCGACTGCCTAACACAATGTGAACTGTTCTAGGTCTACAATTACCACCTCAACCTTACCTCCATTATTACTATCTCGCAACTTCAAATGCCCCAACCCCCCTTCCCCTCCCCACTTAATCACCAGCTATTCTAATCCCTGTGACTGTATCTCTCAAATGTCTATGGTGCATTGTAGCCGATGATAGTTCCTCCTGCACGTCTTCTGTTAAGCATTCCCATGGCAGACTGCGTATATAATGTCTTAGTTGCATATAATGGGTGTAGTCTGTAGGCTTGAGTGAGAACTGGGTTTTTAATTCTTCGAACGCCTTTATTTGCCCCTCGTCTGTCAAGGCCTGAAGTAGGTATGTGAGGCCGTTTCTCTGCCATCTGCGAAAGGCTGGATATATTATTCCGGGTGGAAATTGGGGGTTATCACAAATTGCTATGAAAGGGGTAACTTTCCCAGAAAATTGGTGATGTTAGCAAATCTACTGCCACACCGCTCTTGCTGTGGTAAGGATATGCGATCTTTTCAAAACTTCTGGGATTCTGCCTCCTCCAATGTGCAATAAGCAACTAAAGTGGGTTCCCTGCATCAAAGCCATCTCCATCTGTGTGGCTGTGAACTCAGATATAGTTCTATACCAGTCAGATATGTCGCATTCCACTAGCTACTGTGAGAAATCTGATGCTTAAGAGGCCCATTCCTCCAAATTCTCGAGGTATCTGTAAAATTGAAAGTGGTATGCGCGCTTTTCACCCTCTCCAGAGAAAACGCTGCAAGTATTTGTGAAGTGTTTTTTCATCTTCATGTCTGAGGTACAGTGGTAAAGTCTGGAATATGTATAGCCACTTCGGCACTATCATCATATTATAAAGTGCGATACGGCCTGCTAGGGACAAGGGATAGGTCTCCCACATCCGTAGTTTGATGCATGTTATCTCTAGCAGGGGAGCATCATTCAAGGAGTAGAGTTTGGTTAGGTCCTGTGGTATTTGGGTTCCTAGATACTTAATCTTGTCCCCCGCCCAGGCTATAGGAATATCACTAGCCTCAGCGTGGATTTCATCCGGGTATATTTCCAAAGCTAGAGATTTACGCATGCTTAGGGTAAACCCGGAGAGCTGCCCAAACTCCTGTATCAATTTAATTGCTTGGTCTAGAGAGCTGTGTGGCTGTGCTGTGATAATCACAAGGTCATCAGCGAAGGCTAGGGCTTTGACTGTATCCCCTCCCACTCGTATTCCTGGTATTCCCTTTGTTTGTTTTATTACTCTCAATAATGGTTCTAGGGACAGTATAAATAGAGCTGGCGATAGAGGGCACCCTTGTCTGGTTGCCCACGCTATTGCAAATGGTTGGGCTCTAATGCCATTCATTAATACCTCCGTGGTTGGGTTTGCATATAAGGCCTCTAGTGCCCTATAGAACCTTCCTCCAAATCCCATGTATTTCAAGACTGCAAACATGTATTCCCACCCCACTTGGTCGAAGGCTTTCTCGGCGTCTAATGAATATAATGAAGCTGGGGTCTCTGTAAGCTGACTAGTTGTCATGGCTAGTAGTAATCTTCGGACGTTCTTTGTTGCTTGTCTAGCCTTAACAAAGCCTGCCTGTTCCTCATCTACTGGTCTGGGTAAGATCACGGCCAAACAATTAGCTAGTACCTTAGCTAAGATTTTGAGGTCTACATTTAGGAGGGAAATGGGTCTGTAAGAATCAGCTTGATTTTCTGGACGTCCTGGTTTTAAGATTAAAGCTATCAAGGCCGCGTTTGCATGCAGCGGAAACCGTCCTTCCCCGATTACCTGTTCGAAGTATTCACATATCGGGGGATAGAACGAACCGGGTAACATTTTATAGAATTCCCCCGTATACCCGTCCGGGCCTGGTGCAGATCCCCCTGGCAGAAGCTTGACTACTGCTTGTATTTCTTTTGCTGTTAGGGGTTTTTCTAGCTCTACTTTTTCCTCCTCTGTTAGTCATGTAAGCCTCGCCTGATCTAAGAACTTCTGTATGTCAGTAACCTCTGGGGTTCGTGTGGAGCTATATAACGAGGCAAAAAACTTGGTGAAAGTCTCTGCTATTTTCTTGCTTTTGTTTTGTATCTGCCCAGTCTCATCCTTAAGTGTCACTACTGGTTTGCGCGAGCCCCAGGCATTAATCAGTCTCGTCATCATTGTTCCTGGCCTATTGCCGAATCGATAAAGCCTAAACTTCTGATATGCTAAAGATCTGCTCATACGTTCATGTAATAAGGAGTTAAGTGTCACTTGAATGGCCCGTACCCGCTCCCTAGTTTCCGATGTTGGGTGCGTAATATACTGAGTCTTAGCCTTCTTTAGGCTTTGTTCTAATCTCAATATTGCTATGGTGTGCTTTTTATTTCTAGCATGAACACATGCGATGACCTCTCCTCTCAGAACTGCCTTGGCTGCATTCCATGCATTCCAAAACAGTTCCGGTTGATCCTTATGCTTTTCATTGTGGTGGACATAATCCTCCCATTTCTGTCTTATATAATCCTGAAACTCTCTGTTCTGTGCTAGGTAGGCTGGGAAACGCCACCCCCTCCCCTGCTGATAAAATGAAGGTGATTCTAGATCCATCCACACTATGGAGTGATCCGAAATCTCCTCCGGTCCAATCTCTGATGTAGTCACCCATGGAAATGCTAATTGTGCTATCAGTATGTAATCAATTCTAGAGAATGTCCCATGGGCGTGTGAAAGATGTGTGTAGTCATGCTCCTCTGGGTGTAAACAGCGCCATGCATCTACCAAGTTTAATGCGCGTTGAAAAGAAGCCAGTGCGTGTGACCTTGGCCCCCCCCTCCTCTATGGGCAACATTGGGTTTTGAGCAGTCCCACTGAGGGTCTGCAACCAGGTTAAAATCCCCCAGCACCAGCAGATGTGGGGTATTGTGTGGAAGGCATAATTGGATTAATTTTGCGTAAAATTTTTTATCGTACACATTTGGCCCGTATAATTCCAGTACCAAAAACTCTCTTTGTTGTAGCCAGAGCTGTACCAAGACGTAGCAACCCTGTGAATCTGCATGCACTAACTCTGATTTAATTGCCATTCCCTTGCGAATCAGCAACGCTACCCCGCCTTTACGGTCTCCCAATGAGGATGCGTACACTTCGCCCACCCACTGTCTCTTTAGTTTTAGGTGTTCCTCCATTGTGAGCTTAGTCTCCTGGAGGCATCCTATAGCCACCTTATGCCTTTTAAAGAGCTGCTAAAATTTTTGTTCTTTTGATTGGGGTTGCAATCCCTCCTACATTCCAAGTAGCAAATCGTGTAGTGTTAATGTGTAGGCACGCTATAAGGTTCTACTCCGTACACTACGTTCCTTATCCTTTGCCTTAGGCGCCCAGCCTCACCCAAGGCTTTGTAGTCTGTCATTCTAATTCTATACCCATATGTTACTATTAGTGATTTACTAATCCTTACTCGGGGATTCTTCCCTAATGGTTGACTCCACCTATACTGCTGTTCCCGGTTGTCTTCTCTCTTCTCCCTCCCCCTACCCTTCCCCTCCCCCCCCCATCCTAAACTCCCTCTCCTTGTTGAAAAGGGAGATAAGTGGTGATCAATGATGTTCGGCCCCCCCCCCCCCCCCCCCACTTATCTCAATGATTTTGCCCCTCCAAGGACTGTGTTGTTAGCGTCTTTGTTATCTGGAACCCCCATCAGTTCTCTTTGGCCAAAATTCTGTGCTCCAATTTAGTACTTCTAATTGCTCCTGCTCTCATAATTTCAGCGTTTCAGTGAGCCATCTTTGCGCCTCTTGCGATGATTGGAATGTGCGCCATTTGTCCTGGTAATGGATTCTCAAAATGGCGGGATAGACCAGCATGAATCTCTGCTTTGCCTCTGCTTTACAAATCAGCCCAAAGGCTCGTCTGCGCTCTTGCAACGCTAGTGAAAAGTCCTGGAAGATTTTTACCGGTGAGCCTTCAAACTGCAATGCATCTCGCTTTAGCCTGGCCCCGTGCAGGATTTCCACTTTGTGGATAAAGTTATGTACCTTGAGCATTACTGCTCTGGGTCTCTGATTGTTATTTTTTTTATTTTTTGTTACATTTGTACCCCGTGCTTTCCCACTCATGGCAGGCTCAATGCGGCTTACATGGGGCAATGGAGGGTTAAGTGACTTGCCCAGAGTCACAAGGAGCTGCCTGTGCCTGAAGTGGGAATCGAACTCAGTTCCTCAGTTCCCCAGGACCAAAGTCCACCACCCTAACCACTAGGCCACTCCTCCACTGTCTTTTGGCCCACTCGATGTGCCCGCTCAAGGCATAGCGGCTCCACTCCATCTGAGAGGGCAAATTGGTCTTTTAGCCATTTTTCCAGCACACTTGGAAGCAGGTGATCTGGCATGGTCTCCGGTATACCGATTACTCTCAAATTTGCCCTCCTCGACCGGTTTTCTAAATTGTCTAGCTGCTGCGCTTGTCTTTGTGTCAGGAGCTGCAATTCTTTTATCTGTGTTGCTGTTCCGGCCCCCTCATCCTCCATCGCCGACACCCGCTGCTCCAGCTCTCCAGTTCGTTGCGTCGTGTCCTCTAGCAAAGACTCCACAGAGGACAGCTGGCTCGACAATTGTTGGAGCTACGGATCTAAAGCTGACCGTACTGCCTCCGTCAATTGCTGTAGTTGCGATGTTGAGAACATCGGCGGCGGCGACGCAGGGCTCGCCGCCATTTTGACTTCTGTCACACGGGGCCTGTCCGCTTCTTTCTTTACACCTTTTGCTGGCATTGTCGATTCCAGACGGGTGACAAAGTGATCCATGTACTTGTACACGCCTTCGTTATAATATCTGTTGGCAATCCTTGTCGCTCTGTCGGTCAGGGGCGTCGGAGAGAAGGTTAAGGCCTAAGAGGAGAGCTTCCTGCTTCTGCTCCCCTCAGCACATCACGTGATCTCCTCACCACATCTAACTTTAAAAAATTTTTTTTTTAACCAGTGTAAAGCGGATCCTCTTCCCTCAGCGATTGCAGCTCTCCACACCTGAAGAACACCTTCCAGTACTGCTCCTTTCTCCCTCAGAACAAGGAAGGTTTTTATTGCCTAGGAGGGCTTCCCTCCTTCCCTCAGTTGAGGCACCAAAATACAAAACAAAGCACGGTTATCCTTCACCTTTCTCAATCAGGTTAGTTTCCCAGTCCAGGCTTCCACAGCTGCTTCCTCTCCCTCCCTCCTGGGGAAGAGTGGCAGCAAATAATAAAAAAAAAATACCCTGTTCAGTGTAGCGGGGTTTGCCAAAACACAGTTCACTTTTAGCCAAGCTTTACCCCACTGCTCAGTTTAGCGAGGCTTTCAAAACACAGTTCAGTTCTAGCCAAGCTTGCAAAAAACACAGCTCAGTTTAGCCAGGCTTTCAAAAACACAGTTCAGTTCTTAGCCAGGCTTCAAAACACAGCTCAGTTTAGTCAGGCTTTCAAAACACAGTTCAGTTCTAGCCAAGCTTTCCAAAACACAGCTCAATTTAGCCAGGCTTTCAAAAACACAGTTCAGTTCTAGCCAAGCTTTCCAAAACACAGCTCAATTTAGCCAGGCTTTCAAAACACAATTCAGTTCTAGCCAAGCTTTCAAAAACACAGCTCAATTTAGCCAGGCTTTCAAAAACACAGTTCAGTTCTTAGCCAGGCTTCAAAACACAGCTCAGTTTAGCCAGGCTTTCAAAAACACAGTAATGGCTTTGCGCGGGCTCAAAGCCTAGGGTCCCACCCTCTTGGTCAGTCATACTCCTACCTGACCTCCTCCCGCTTGACCCGTCTTGGCCCCGCTACTTCCTTGGCTTTCGCTGAGCCAGAGCTGAAAAGTCCATCGGCTCTTCCAGGGTGTTCTCCGGTTCAGTCCACTCCATAGGGCAAGGCTCACTCTCTCCTTCTCTCTCCTCAGGAGCCCAATCCATATTCTCCTCGCCCCGCCCTTCTCCCAGCTGCTCACCCTTTCTTTCATTAAAGCTCTTTGGTGGCTCTTCTTTCTCCACCCACCTGTTCCACCACCTCTTCCACCAGGTTGGAGAATCAGCCTTATTCCTTCCCCTGCGGCCCTCCTCTGGAGACTCCTGGGAATGCACATAGTTTCTTTTATCCCCGGTCGCCCTTGGGGCCTGCTGGGAGTTGTAGTTCTTTATTTCTAGTTTTTTCCTGGGGAATGCCTGCCTATAACGGGGGTATTCTGGCCTATCCCAGGGTTCCTTTGGGGCCTGTCCTACATACTCTTTACACCAGGCAAAAGTTAGGACTGTTGCTGGCTCCTCCCTGACTCTGCCCCTCTCCTGCCCATATTCAAAATGACTGCTCAGTGCATATATTCAGCAGCATTGGAGCCGACTCTGTGGGTGCTGTGGGTGCTTGAGCACCCCCAATATTGAGAATATTCCTTGTATGTGTCCAAGGAGGAGTTATTTTCATTGGGCTTGGCACCCCCAATAATTTTGAAAAGTTGGCTCCTATGTTCAGCAGCACTGCCTGGTGAGTACAATTTAAGTGGGCAGGAGCTTCTCCTGCTGCTTAAATTACTCTGAATACTGGGCCCTCAATGTCTCTGCTCTTTAGGGCTTTTTTTGAGGGGGTACTTTTCCATTGTCTGCTAAAATTGGCCCATGGTCCCCAAGTTTTAATGAAAGAGCTCACACTCTACACACCAATTCTTCCTTGTCATAGATTCTGTGACTGGTTGCGGGGGGCCTGGCTATTGTGGGGTAGGTTCCTCAGTGATCACCCCAGCACTGAAACAGTGGCCAGGTATGAGTACTGGCACCTTTTTTTTTTTGCTAGAATAAACACTCCTCTGCTCTTGGTAACAATTTCTGTTATCTTGCAGATTACAATTTACATAAGCACCTTGACAATTTCATCATACTGCTTCTTAAGTGGGACACTTTGAAACTGACATTGAGAGAGAGAATTATTGCTTAAATGATCATTAAAAACATGAGCAGAAGTGAGGTATCTTGTTCAACAGGTTAGGCAAACCTTTTTTTTTTTTTTTTAAATGACTGCTCTATTAACATTCTCAGGGCTCTAATACCAGTGTGTTATAAGCTTAAAATTAATCAAAATGTCAAAGACAAATCTACCACATTTACCCAACAAAAGTATTGAGAACCACATAATTGGTGGAACTTACATGTATGTTTGCAAAGTGAGCCAGCTACACATGAGAAGTTGCAAAATTACCACTTCCATGTGGAAGTTGCCAAGTCCATGCCACTCATTTTTTCCCACATGTAGATTTGTAACACGGATCTTCCTGCTGTGCTGCCACAAATACATATGCACACCTGCATGTTCTTATTGGTATTTTACAAAAGGCTCTGTATTTAGCAGAGCCTTACAGCAAATACCACCAGAACTGAGCACATTCTGACCTAGACATCTCAATTCCAATCTCAATATTCCATGTAAAATGAGCCTTCATGTCTACTATATGCTGGTTGCAGAGTTTCATTTTTTAAAAGCCCATAATAGTTTGCGCTTGAATAAAAATACCTTGGGGACATTGCATAAGTAACGAAGCACCTCGCCAATGTATTGTATGACAGTCACATTGTATTTTCTGCAGTCATCCCAAAACTGACTGGCTGAAAACTTCGGACGCAAAACACAAGTGGCACCTAACAGTAATAGGAAAAATGAAATTAGGAAAGATTCAACTGCAATAACATGAAACAAGTACAAGAGTGTGAAAACATTTGCAAGGCACTGCACATTTTTGAAGGGACTGCTTCCTCTCATTTAGAGGACCTGGAAAGTTATCTGCTTTGTTGATTTTGGTTTGCAATTATTGTATTGCATGTTTATCCTAATTTCAAGCAAGTACTTACTCATGATCGATTAATAAAATTTAGAAATGGCAAATAACAATAAAAAACAAAAACAAAAAAGAAAGAGTATTGTGTAGAGCAAAAAAAAAAATACAACCATTTAACTCCATTATTGTCCCATCTTCATTGGCAACTGTTTCTGTATTGTGTTTGGTACAAAATTCTGATCCTCACTCATAAAATTTACTATTCTGGTAAGCCTACATATCTGTCTTCACTGGTTATTCCCTATACACCTACCCAATCTTTGTGCTCCTTGGATGCCAACAGACTGGTTCTTCCTAGTCCGAAATTTGCTCTTTTTTTTTTGTTGGCATCCAAGCTGTGGAACGACCTTCCCTTGCAGTTATGAGGAAAGATGTCATTCCCTAAATTCATAGTAACATAGTAAATGATGGCAGATAAAGACCTGTACAGTCCATCCAGTCTGCCCAACAAGATACTTTATATGTATACCCGAGTTTGATTTGTCCTTGGCCTTTCTCAGGGCACAGACCGTAGAAGTCTGCCCAGCACTGTTCTTGTACTAAGTTCTGAAGCTATCGTCGAAGCCCCTTAAAATTTACACTCCAGCCCATCCCTATCTATTTAGCCACGATCAGGGCATAGACCGAAGAAGTCTGCCCAGCTCCTGTTTTGTTTCCCAATTACTGGCGTCGCCACCAAATCCCCGCTAAGATCCCGCGGAACCATTTCTTCTAAACAGGATTCCTTTGTGTTTATCCCACACATGTTTGAATTCCATTACCGTTTTCATCTCCACCACCTCCCGTGGGAGGGCATTCCACATATCCACCACCCTCTTCGTGAAAAAATACTTCCTGACATTAGTCCTGAGTCTGCCCCCCTTCAACCTCAATTCATATCCTCTAGTTCTATCGCCTTTCCGTCTCCGAAAAAGGTTTGTTTGCGGATTAATACCTTTCAAATATTAGAATGTCTGTATCATGTCACCAGTTTCTCCTTTCTTCCAAGGTATACATGTTCAGGTCAGCAAGTCTCTCCTCGTATGGTTTGCAACGCATGTTTAAAAGCCTGTTTAAAAATTCATGGGTCCTTTTACTAAGGTGTGCTGAAAAATGGCTTGCGGTAGTGTAGGCGTGAGTTTTGGGTGCATGATGATCCATTTTTTAGCGCACTTGTAAAAAAGGCCCTTTTTTGCCGAAAATGGATGTGTGGCAAAATCAAAATTGCTGCTCATTCATTTCAGATCCGAGACCTTACCGCCAACCATTGACCTAATGGTAAATTATCTGGTCGGTAATGACCTACACATGACCGAAATTTAAAAAAAATTTTTGGACGTGCGCTAAAAATGAAATTACCGCAAGAGCCACGTGGTAGTTGGGCGGTAACTCCATTGTGGCGCGTGTTGGGCACACGTAGATGCTTACGCAGCTTAATAAAAGGGCCCCTCACTATTTTACTTTGGCATTTTCCTTATACCTTTTTCTCTGTGGTTGATTGAATGGCTACTGGCTTGGAAATAACTTTTATGTTTGTTTTTTTGGGTTTCCTTGCTGTTGAATGACTGCTGTTTCTTTCATGTTTGGCATATGATGTTCCTTTTATTGATATGTTTTTAGATTTTGTACTGTACATTGCTTAGATATGTGGTAGCAATACAAGCGGTATATCAAGTTCAATGAATGAATGAATGAAAATGGTAAGTTCTGAAACAAACAAATTAGGGAACCACTTTCAGTGACTTTTCTTCTCATAAATTACCTACTAATTGCAGATATATATATATGGAGCCTAATATACCAGATGTCTGTACATCCAAGCTGGAGGCGTGCTAACCAGAACTGGAATGCTGTTTAGGGGGAGCGGATTATACAAATGCAGCAAAATGTACAACACACAGCCAGCCTGATGTCCCAGAGACAAGTTTGACTTGCATTCCCAGTTAAAGCTTCAGGCTGCTGGGGAAGATCACAGTCTAAATTAGAAATAAATCAACAGCTGTGAAGCCATAAATACTATTAACCACCCAGACTCCACCAATCAGCCTTATTATAAAAAGGAGACTGATCGGAACACCTTTCTTGATTTTAATAGTTGCCATCCACCAGCGTTAAAATGGAGCCTACCTTTTTCTCAATTCCTCCATTATAAGAGGAACTGTTCTGATATTTATTTTATTTATTGTTTGCATTTGTATCCCACATTTTCCCACCTCTTTGCGGGCTCAGTGTGGCTTACAATAAGATATGAATAATAAAAATACATTTGTTACAACTTGGTTATGGGTTACATTGTACAAGTTATGCGAGATAATCGAATTATCATTAGGAATATCACAATGGGACATCAACATTGAGACATTGGGAGGAGACAATGGGAAGCTTAAGGGCAGTGTTAAGACACAAAGGCACATGGTGTACATATTTCTGTGGGTAAATGTATGAGTAATGTGGAATTATGGGGGATGAGAGATCATAAGTGGATGTATGATGCATTGATGAACAGTGAGTGTGGACTCTATGTGTTTTGGTTCTTTCCGTAAATTGTCTCAAATAGATGGGTCTTCAGTAATCTGCGGAAGGATGCTTGTTCGTGGATCGCTCTTAAGTTGCGCGGCAGTGTGTTCCAAAGCTGCGTGCTCATGTGAGAAAAGGTTGACGCGTGTAGCGTCTTGTATTTCACGCCCTTGCAAGTAGGGAAATGGAGGTTGAGGTATGTTCGGGAAGATCTCCTAATATGAATATGAATGATCAATTTGCTTTCTTGCACATTAAAATCAAAGTTATTGCAGAGGATATCCTGAGAGAGTGATTAAAAATACCTTTAAGAGAACCAGATATCTTGACAGAGGTCTTTTGTTCCAGGAGCAAATGCCGACTTGTGACTTCAGATTTACTGCTGGCATTGGTAAAGTTGTATCAATTTTGAAAAGACATTGGGTGGGATCTTTTGAAAATACACGAGGATTTTCAAATGATAGATTTGAGGATAGCACATAGTAGGAATCGCATCCTTAAAGAAATATTATGTCCAGCAGATTATAGTCTGAAATTAAATATACCACTGGATGCTAGCAAACACAGGAAATATGGTAAATGCAAAACATGTGACAATGTTGGAATTACATGTTTTTGCATCCAGTTATAGGTTATAAATTTAAACTGAAGTATGAGACTACATGCATCACCGAGTATGCAACTGCACTATTTGTCGAAAACTAGAAGAGCCCATTCTAGAGCACTGTATTTCACAAGGACATTTGCTTTCTTCAATGTGATGTGTGATTGATCATATTCCTTGAAGTATGGTTCTGACAGGACGTCTGCTTTGCTGCACTGTGAACAGGAATGGATTTACCCTCTAGTCTGAAAAACTAACAGGTCTTAATGCAAAAATTCAACCGCATCACTTTTTCTAATTATTTACATTTTCCCAAGTACTTCAATGTTTTTGTAAAATAATTTTTTTTGTAGTAATTCATGTGTGACATTTTGATTTAAATTTTATGAATGGTTTGGAGGCTTTTAATGACATCACCCGCCAAGTTAAAAAGGAAGTCTGAACAGCGGCCATCTTTGCAGAACCAATGAATGGAGGAGTAGCCTAGTGGTTAGTGCAGCAAACTTTGATCCTGGGGAACTGGGTTCAATTCCTGCTGCAGCTCCTCCATTGCCCCACTTTGAATGTTGTTGCAATAACCACAGAAAGGCAGTATATCAAGTCCCATTTCCATTTCCCCTTGTATGTAATTGACACTAGTAAGTTCTATAAGGTTTTGCCTGTTTGAAGGTTTCAGTGTTTTCAATATAATTTTATAATATTTCTATGCTTTTGCAGATGTTTGGTCCTGTTTTCCCTGAGGCAGCTACAAGCGAAATGCTGGTCTCTGTCAGTTGGACCAAAATAAGTAACTGCCATTGTTTCAGTTTTTTGTTCTGAACTAGAAATTAAGTCTCTGTAAAGGAAAGTAGTCACTTAAAATTGCCCTTTAATGTTTTTGCATAAATTTAAAATGAAAATTTAAAATTTTTGTAGAGGGTTGAGGAGGTTTTTCAACCAATGAGGTTAATACCCTTTTTAGGCTGGAAGCTGACAAATATGCTCAAGATAGGGTTGTGGGGCTTTTCCTCCTCTATTTTTGAAAATTTTTCTGCAAGTTGTTCCTGAGAACTGCAGCGTTTGTTTATAACACTTGCTAAATTACAGTTTGAAAACACTGAAAGGTTACAGTCCCCAGGCGGGAAGATGGCTAGCTGTCCCTTAGCAACACTGTACATGTTGCCTTAAAGGTACATTTTTACCATGCTCTGAAGTGAGCCATGGTTTGTGGCATCTATAGAGTTGCTTCTGCAATGGAGAAGCTAAGGAAGATGATTTTGTAAAAGTGTGACAACATTCAGAATGGCTGTCAATAAAGATTTATAGGGCTGGAAGTCAAAAGGAACAAAAAGGGTGGTTGCCAGGCTGTGCACAACTCATATTACTCTGTTTCGATCCTGAAGGAGAAGTTTTACTGATCTGTTAAGTTGCCCAGTATGTGGAAGGACACAGTAAGGCAGTTATGGTTTTGCTAATTCATGGTGGTAACATAGTAACATAGTAGATGACGGCAGAAAAAGACCTGCACGGTCCATCCAGTCTGCCCAACAAGATAATTCATATGTGCTACTTTTTGTGTATACCTTACCTTGATTTGTATCTGTCTTTTTCAGGGCACAGACCGTATAAGTCTGCTCAGCACTAACCCCCCCTTCCAACCACCAGCCCCGCCTCTGCCATCCAATCTCCGCTAAGCTCCTGAGGATCCCTTCCTTCCGAACAGGATTCCTTTATGTTTATCCCACGCATGTTTGAATTCCGTTACTGTTTTCATCTCTACCACCTCCCGCAGGAGGGCATTCCAAGCATCCACCACTCTCTCCGTGAAAAAATACTTCCTAACATTTTTCTTGAGTCTGCCCCCCTTCAATCTCATTTCATGTCCTCTCGTTCTACCGCCTTCCCATCTCCGGAAAAGGTTCGTTTGCGGATTAATACCTTTCAAATATTTGAATGTCTGTATCATATCACCCTTGTTTCTCCTTTCCTCCAGGGTATACATGTTCAGGTCAGCAAGTCTCTCCTCATACGTCTTGTAACGCAAATCCCATACCATTCTCGTAGCTTTTCTTTGCACCGCTTCAATTCTTTTTACATCCTTAGCAAGATACGGCCTCCAAAACTGAACACAATACTCCACGTGGGGCCTCACCAATGACTTATACAGGGGCATTAAAACCTTTTTTCTTCTGCTGGTCACACCTCTCTCTATACAGCCTAGCAACCTTCTAGTTACGGCCACTGACTTGTCACACTGTTTCGTCACCTTCAGATCCTCAGATACTATCACCCCAAGATCCCTCTCCCCGTCCGTACCTATCAGACTCACCCCGCCTAACACATAAGTCTCCCGGGGATTTCTACTCCCTAAGTGCATCACTTTGCATTTCTTCGAATTGAATTTTAATTGCCAAATCTTAGACCATTCTGCTAGCTTCCTGAGATCCTTTTTCATGTTTTCCACTCCCTCCTGGGTGTCCACTCTGTTGGCAAATAGGCAAACTTTACCTTCTAACCCTTCGGCAATGTCACTCACAAATATATTGAACAGAATCGGCCCCAGCACTGATCCCTGAGGCACTCCATTACTCACCTTTCCCCTGCTCCAAGCGAATTCCATTCACCACCATCCTCTGGCGTCTGTCCGTCAACCAGTTCCTAATCCAGTTCACCACTTCGGGTCCTATCTTCAGCCCGTCCAGTTTATTTAAGAGCCTCCTGTGGGGAACCGTGTCAAAAGCTTTGCTGAAATCTAAGTAGATTGCGTCTATAGCTCGTCCCTGATTCAGTTCTCCGGTCACCCAATCAAAGAACTCAATGAGATTCGTATGGCACGATTTCCCTTTGGTAAAACCATGTTATCTCGGATCTTGCAACTTATTGGTTTCCAGGAAATTCACTATCCTTTCCTTCAGCATCACTTCCATTACTTTTCCAATAATCGAGGTGAGGCTTACCGGCCTGTAGTTTCCAGCTTCTTCCCTATCGCCACTTTTGTGAAGAGGGACCACATCCGCCGTTCTCCAATCCCTCGGAACCTCTCCCGTCTGCAAGGATTTATTAAACAAATCTTTAAGAGAACCCGCCAGAACCTCTCTGAGCTCCCTCAATATCCTGGGGTGGATCCCGTCCGGTCCCATGGCTTTGTCCACCTTTAGATAAATTTTGAAGTTGTTTATACACACTCTCTTCCGTGAACGGTGCTATATCCACTCCATTCTCATTTGTACTTTTGCCAGTCCATCGCGGTCCTTCTCCAGGATTTTCTTCTGTGAAAACAGAACAGTAGTATCTATTTATCAAATTTGCTTTTTCTTCATCATTATCCACATAGCAGTTCAAAGTATCTTTTAGTCTCACAATTCCCTTTTTAGTCATTCTCCTTTCACCAATATACCTGAAGAAAGTTTTGTCACCCCTCCTTACATTTCTAGCCATTTGTTCTTCCGCTTGCACTTTTGCCAGACGTATCTCTCTCTTGGCTTCTTTCAGTTTCATCCGGTATTCTTCCCCGTGTTCTTCTTCTTGAGTTTTTCTGTATATCTGGAACGCCAACTCTTTAGCCTTTATTTTCTCAACCACTTGCTTGGAGAACCATATCGGTTTCCTTTTTCTCTTGCTTTTATTTACTTTCCTTACATAAAGGTTTGTGGCCCTATTTATAGCTTCTTTCAGTCTGGACCACTGTCCTTCCACTTCTCGTATGTCCTCCCAGCCCATCAGCTCCTTCCTTAGGTATTCCCCCATTTTACTAAAGTCAGCACGCTTGAAGTCCAGGACTTTGAGTTTTGAGTGGCCGCCCTCCACTTCAGCTGTCATATCAAACCAAACCGTTTGATGGTCACTGCTGCCGAGGTGGGAACCCACTCGGACATTTGACACGCTATCCCCATTTGTGAGCATCAGATCCAGCGTCGCTCCTCCCTCATGGGTTCAGTCACTATTTGTCTGAGCAGAGCACTTTGAAAAGCATCCATGATCTCTCTACTTCTTTCCGATTCCGCAGCTGGAACCTTCCAATTTACATCCGGCAGATTGAAATCTCCCAGCAACAGCACCTCTCTCTTCTTTCCCAACTTTTGAATATCTGCGATCAGGTATTTGTAATCCTGATTCTACTGCATGAAAATACACTGTAAGAAATGTAGAACTGGTCTGACCTGAAGATTCCCGTCCAGCCTTTGAGACATACCTAAAAGCACTCTGTGGGAAGAGATCAGACAGGGCAGGGGATTGTTGGATTCCGTTTTTATAATAACATAGCCTAATTTTTAGTGGTGCAACCTTGAGATCCAAGTCAGGTTTCAAACCCTGCCTCAGAGAATGCAATGTAAACCCTGAGCAAGTCACACAAACTTCCTGTACTGAAATTCAAACAGACAACGGGCCTTTAGCTCAATAATTAATCTGATTTAGTACAAACTATCAGATTCTGGGAATAACATAAATATTTTCTTTTTTTCAAATATTTGTTTCTCCTTTCCAACCACTGAAATCTGAGGTTAAAGGGATACTGTGATCTGAAGACTGTGCACTTGTGTTTACAACTGTGAAATAGCAAAGAGACCTGGGTATTAATGTCGCAATATTTACCTCCTCGGTTGAGGAAGTCCCTACTGAACTGCTAATCTGACCTCATAACTACTTACACTAGCTATACAGCTGGTATAAATACTTGCATTTAGATTGCTTTAAAAATGCATAAATTGTAGTATTTCATAATTTACACATGTACTGGTCAATATGTGTGGAGGAGTGGCCTAGTGGTTAGGGTGGTGGACTTTGGTCCTGGGGAACTGAGGAACTGAGTTCGATTCCCGGCACAGGCAGCTCCTTATGACTCTGGGCAAGTCACTTAACCCTCCATTGCCTGCCGCATTGAGCCTGCCATGAGTGGGAAAGCGCGGGGTACAAATGTAACAAAAAAAATATGAAAAACTAGTAAAAAAAGGCCCGTTTCTGTCAGAAATGAAACGGGCGCTAGCAAGGTCTTCCTCGGAGTGTGTGTGTGTGAGAGAGAGAACGAGACAGAGAGGGGCATAATTGAACGAAAACGCCTATCTCCATGGGCGTTTATCTCCGAGAACGGGTCCGTGAAGGGGCGGACCGAACCGTATTTTGGGAAAAAATAGACGCCCATGTTTTATTCAACAATGTGTGAGCTGGGCGTTTTTGTTTTTCAGCGATAATGGAAAATGAAAGCGCCCAGCTCAAAAACGAATAAATCCAAGACATTTATTCGTGGGAGGGGCCAGGATTCGTAGTGCACTGGTCCCCCTCACATGCCAGGACATCAACCGGGCACCCTAGGGGGCACTTTTACAAAACCAAAAAAACAGGTAAAAGAGCTCCCAGGTGCATAGCACCCTTCCCTTGTGTGTTGAGCCCCCCAAATCCCCCTCAAAACCCACTGCCCACAAGTCTACACCATTACTATAGCCCTAAGGGGTGAAGGGGGGCACCTACATGTGGGTACAGTGGGTTTGGGGGGGTTGGACGACTAATAAGCATTAAGCAGCACAATTGTAACAGGTAGGGGGGATGGGCCTGGGTCCACCTGCCTGAAGTCCACTGCACCCCCTAACAACTCCTCCAGTGACCTGCATACTGCTGCCAGGGAGCTGGGTATGACATTTGAGGGTGACCCTCCCTCTCCCCTGCCCCCCTGCAGCGACCCTCCTCTCCCCCTGCCCCCCCCCCTGCAGCCACCCATGTCCAGTGACTCTCCTTTCACCCTGCAGCCACACATGTGCAGCGTCCCTCCTCTCCCCCTGCCCCCCCTGCAGCCACCTATGCCCAGCAGCCCAACTCTCCCGCTGCAGCCACACATGTGCAGCGTCCCTCCTGTCTCCCCTGCTCCCCCTGCAGCCACCCATCTGGTCTCAGGACCCCCTCCCCACCTCCCTCTCCCCCCTCCAGCCATCCATGTCCAGCGACCCTCCTCTCCCCCTGCCAAACCATGTCCAGCGACCCCTCCCCCCCTGCTCCCCCTCGGCACATCACCCAAGCCTTTCCCCCCTCGAAGCACATCAACAACCCCCCCCCCCCCACCTGGGCATATTAACCCCCTCGCCACCCGCAGCTGCCAATGGTAAACGCTGTCTGGCTGCTGCTGCTTCTCCTGTTCAGCAGCAGCGGCCGCTACAAAAAGAAAAAACCCCATACACTCCTCCGGGGTCTTACTCCAGGGGCAGTGAAGTGGAGGCGAGACGAGGAGCGGCTGCAGAGCTGACAGCCAATGCCTGATGGCTGTCTGCCATGCCACGCTTCAGGTTTAAAACATTTATGTTTTTTTTTTTCTTTTTGTAGCGGCCGCTGTTGCTCAACAGGAGAAGCAGCAGCGGCCGGACAGGGTTACCATTGGCAGCTGGGGGTTGATGTGCCCCGGGAGGGGGGGGGGGGAAGGGAATTGGGTGATGCGCCGGGGGAGGGGGGTGTTTGTCTGCGGTGCCGCGCTTGTCCTGTTGCAGGGAGCAGCGCACTGACAGCTGATTCCCAGGCAGGGGGAGGAGTAGGGAAACACGCTGGGAATCAGCTGTCAGTTATGTCAGCCTGGCTACAGAGCCTAGCTCAGCAACTGCAGAAGCCACGGACACAGGCAGCTACTTTAGAACGTTGGTGGTGAGAATTATTATATAGGATGATTTAACTGGCCAGTTAAATCATTTTTCATATTGACCAGTACATGTGTAAATTATGAAATACTACAATCTGTTTTGAAAATGAGCCGAAAAATCACATAAATAATACAGCTTCCAATTATAACACAACCAAGTCTACTAACGAAAAATACTACATGATAAAAGACAATAACAACAGAGAACTAGTCCCATCCTTTCATACTCCCTTATACAGATGTCTCCTAATCAGATCCCACTTATGCACATGCATTGTGAAATTTAAAAGCCTTAAGCTGACTTTTCTAAAAATGAGATAAGAATCAATGTTACATAAATCAACAGGTAAAGCTGTGGAGAGATCTGGGCCTTTGATTTTTTTTCTTAAATTTTATTTTTTTGCAAAGGTTTCTCTAGACACAGGGGACTTTTGTTAATCCATAAGCATAGTTGAGTAAACACTTTGCTTTTCACCTGGAGTATAAAGTTTCGTATTGTTTTGAAACTCAGGTTTAATCATTGACAGAAGGGATTATTTTTTTGTTTGGATTTTTTTTTCTTAACGTATGCAGCATGCTTAGACTTTTATTAAATAGGAAATTGTCAGGCCTGGTACAATGGGAGTTTGAAAATCTCTAAGAGCTATGTGTGGCTGGTCTCTCACTAAGAGGTGGGGGTGACCCTAGGGCAGTGGTGTGCTGGAGCCAGCTCGCAAGAGCAGGTTGTTAAATTTATTGGCATCTTGCGAGCCGGTTGTTGCGAGCCGGCTTGCCTCTCCTCCCCCCACCTGCGAGCTGCAGGCTCCCCCCGCTCCGCAGGTCGTCCATCATCTCTTGTCTGCCCTCAGCTCCCCGATAGCCCTCGTTCCTTCCTGCCGCTGCCCTGCCTTTAAATATTGTATTTTTCCTTGAGTCGTGGCGCCAGCATTGAAAGCAGCAGGCTCAGCTCGGCTCCACCCTTCCCTCGCATGGGTCCGCCCTTGCGGAAACAGGAAATACATCAGAAGAGGGCGGAACCATGTGAGGGAAGGCTGGAGCCGAGCCTGCTGCTTTCAATGCTGGCGCCGCGACTCGAGGAAAAATACAATATTTAAAGGCAGGGCGTCGGCAGGAAGGAAACGAGGGCTATCGGGGAACTGAGGGCAGACAGGAGATGATGGACAACCTGCGGAGCGGGGGAGCCTGAAGCTCGTGGGTGGGGGGAGGAGAGGCAAGCCGGCTCGTAAACAACTGGCTTGCAAGATGCCAATAAATTTAACAACCGGCTCTTGCGAGCCAGTGCAAGCCGGCTCCAGCACACCACTGCCCTAGGGTCACCCCCACCCCTTAGTGAGAGACCAGCCACACATAGCTCTTAGAGATTTTCAAACTCCCATTGTACCAGGCCTGACAATTTCCTATTTAATAAAAGTCTAAGCATACTGCATACGTTCAGAAAGAAAAAAAAAACCCAAACAAAAAAATAATCCCTTCTGTCAATGATTAAACCTGAGTTTCAAAACAATACGAAACTTTATACTCCAGGTGAAAAGCAAAGTGTTTACTCAACAGGAGATGATGGATGACCTGGGGAGAGGGGAATCGGGGGGGGGGGGGGGCTGGAAGAAGGCAGGAAATGTCTGGCGTTCAGTAGAGAAGGGGCTAGAAGGGAGATGGTTGACATGGGCTGTTAGGGGGGGAGGCTGGAAGGAGATGGTTAACATGGGTGGATGGAGGGGAGGGCAGGGGAGAGAAGGGGGTTGCTGGACATGGGTGGATGGAGGGGATGGCAGGGGGGAGAGGAGGGTTGCTGGACATGGGTGGATGGAGGGGAGGGCATAAGAGTTGCTGGACATGGGTGGATGGAGGGGAGAGCAGAGGAGAGTTGCTGGACATGGGTGGATGGAGGAGAGGGCAGGGGGAAGAGGAGGGTTGCTGGACATGGGTGGGTGGAGGGGAGGGCAGGGGAGAGGAGGGTAGCTGGACATGGATGGAGGAGAGGGAAGGGAGAGAGAAGAAATGCTGGACATGGATGGAGGGGAGGGAAGAGTGAGGAAGGAGATGAGGAAAAAGGAAGAGAGGAGAAAAACTGCACATGGATGAAAAAAATAGGCAGAAGCTGGATCCACTGGACAGTCAAGTCTGTGGAGGACCCAGTTTTTACTTACGGATGTAGGGCAAGACATGAAGAAGAAAGGCGGAAAGTAAAGAAATAAATGGAAAGGAAGCCCTGGAAATGGAGTTAATAGGACAGATAGCAGCAGAATCGGATACTGGGCCAGCATGATCAGAAAAACAAAGTCACCAGACAACAAAGGTAGAAAAAAACTCATTTTATTTTCATTATAGTGTTTGGAATATGTCCACTTTGAGAATCAGGTGCTCAACATTAAAAGTTTATATTTATTTACTTATTTATGGCATTTTATCCCACTTTAAACATGAATTAGATTGGAACCTGGGATCATTTTAATTTTTTTTTCCTGGAGTAATGCATTGCCCCCCACCCCGGCTCACTCCCCGGCTTATAGCCAGCTCTGCAATTTGGGGGGGGGGGGCCCAGAGGTGGACCGGGGAGAGAGCCTGTTGATAAACATTTACCAGCACACCACTGCCCTAGGGGTCCTACAAAAAAAAAAAATTAAAGGCGTGCCTGATGCCTTAAAAAAGGAGAAAATAGTACATAAGTACATAAGTACATAAGTAGTGCCATACTGGGAAAGACCAAAGGTCCATCTAGCCCAGCATCCTGTCACCGACAGTGGCCAATCCAGGTCAAGGGCACCTGGCACGCTCCCCAAACGTAAAAACATTCCAGACAAGTTATACCTAAAAATGAGGAATTTTTCCAGTCCATTTAATAGCGGTCTATGGACTTGTCCTTTAGGAATCTATCTAACCCCTTTTTAAACTCCGTCAAGCTAACCGCCCGTACCACGTTCTCCGGCAATGAATTCCAGAGTCTAATTACACGTTGGGTGAAGAAAAATTTTCTCCGATTCGTTTTAAATTTACCACACTGTAGCTTCAACTCATGCCCTCTAGTCCTAGTATTTTTGGATAGCGTGAACAGTCGCTTCACATCCACCCGATCCATTCCACTCATTATTTTATACACTTCTATCATATCTCCCCTCAGCCGTCTCTTCTCCAAGCTGAAAAGCCCTAGCCTTCTCAGCCTCTCTTCATAGGAAAGTCGTCCCATCCCCACTATCATTTTCGTCGCCCTTCGCTGTACCTTTTCCAATTCTACTATATCTTTTTTGAGATACGGAGACCAGTACTGAACACAATACTCCAGGTGCGGTCGCACCATGGAGCGATACAACGGCATTATAACATCCGCACACCTGGACTCCATACCCTTCTTAATAACACCCAACATTCTATTCGCTTTCCTAGCCGCAGCAGCACACTGAGCAGAAGGTTTCAGCGTATCATCGACGACGACACCCAGATCCCTTTCTTGATCCGTAACTCCTAACGCGGAACCTTGCAAGACGTAGCTATAATTCGGGTTCCTCTTACCCACATGCATCACTTTGCACTTGTCAACATTGAACTTCATCTGCCACTTGCACGCCCATTCTCCCAGTCTCGCAAGGTCCTCCTGTAATCGTGCACAAAACAATGTAAAATGTCCTGGTGGATGACAGAGGTAAAGCAGAAAGCTGATGCTTAAGGGAAGAAAAAGACAAACTTTGAAAAAGCAACTGTACACTAGGGGACTTGTCTAAATAAATCTCCATTTTTTGGTGATCCACGGTTCATAAGATGAAAAGCTCAAAAGCATGATCAAAGACAAAGTAGCTCAAAAGTTCAATATAGAACTCAGAGTCTTTGGGCCTAGCACTCCTCTAGTTCTCTTCTTCCTCTATGAGTCCCAAGGCAAGTATCTCAGTCTTTTCTACTCTTAGCAGATCTGATTCTCTTTCTGTAAGAAACCCACATCTTCAGACAGCCTGGTCAATAAGACAATACCAAAATGCCTTTTAAATATTTGAGATTACAGAGTGATAGATCTCTAAAATGGAGATATGAAAAATCGGGATTATTTGCTTTCTACACCAAGAAGGCAAGTAGGAAGGGTTTTAACCGAATTTTCTCAAGCTGTCACTACTGCTGCTTCTCATCCACCAGATTAGCAGCGGTAGCGGTAAGCAAAAGCAGGAAGATTGCAGGGTCTCTAAGATACCCATGGCTGCCGATCCCGCCCCTTTGACGTCACTTCCAGATCTGGAACAGAGTCGGCAGGCCACGAGTAGGTAAGGCCCCACGATTTGGTTTATTATTATTTTTTCTTCTGATAGTTTGAAGCGGGAGGACAAGCAGTAGCATTTAGGGGGGGGGGGGGATCCGGTAAAAAGGATAGAGCAGAGAGTGGATTGAAGAAAGGGCAGAGACAGAGAGGGCACAGAGAGGGGGAGAGAGGGAGGGCAGACCCCGGATGGAAGGGAGAGAAGGTAAAATTATGTATAATCATACCTGATAATTTTCTTTCCATTAATCATAGCTGATCAATCCATAGACTGGTGGGTTGTGTCCATCTACCAGCAGGTGGAGATAGAGAGCAAACTTTTGCCTCCCTATATGTGGTCATGTGCTGCCGGAAACTCCTCAGTATGTCAATATCAAAGCTCCATCCGCAGGACTAAGCACTTAGAGAATTACACCCACGAAGGGACACTCTGCCCAGCTCACCACCGCCGAAACGGGGGAGGGGAATTAACCCAGCTCATCCCCACACAAGTGGGGGAGGGGAATCCGTCCAGCTCATCCCCGCGGAGCGGGGGAGGGACACCACACCCGCCGATGCGGGGGGATCTGGCTTATCCTGCAACCGCAACCGCGGGAGGAGCTGACTGACCCTAACACCGCCGAAGCGGGAGGGGTACAAAGCTGCCCTACAGCCGCACGAAGCGGGAGGGAGTGCCGGCAGAATTTTAAGTCTCAATCCAGCCCCGTAAAACGGAGGGGAGAGGAATGCAGCAGCTCACTAACACAAACTCGTCTCAACTCTTGAAGAATCCAAGTGAAAAAACTTGAACACGAAGTCTTTCTGAAGTAACTGAAGACTAAACTTGAACCTGAAATGCAACCAGAATAAAAACAGTACAGATATCTGGGAGGGGCTATGGATTGATCAGCTATGATTAATGGAAAGAAAATTATCAGGTATGATTATACATAATTTTACCTTCCATATCATCAAGCTGATCAATCCATAGACTGGTGGGATGTACCGAAGCAGTACTCACCCAGGGCGGGACATAGAAATCCCTGACCTCAACACTGAAGCTCCAAACCGGGCCTCCGCCCGTGCAGCCACAGTCAAACGGTAATGCTTGGAGAATGTATGAGCCGAAGCCCAAGTTGCCGCCTTGCATATCTCTTCCAAGGAGACGGATCCGGCCTCTGCCATCGAGGCCGCCTGAGCTCTCGTGGAGTGAGCCTTCAGCTGGATAGGCGGAACCTTCCCCGCGGCCACATAAGCCGCTGCAATGGCTTCCTTGACCCATCTTGCCACTGTAGGCTTAGCAGCCTGCAGACCCTTACGAGGACCTGCAAACAGGACAAACAGATGATCCGATTTCCGGAAATCATTGGTCACTTCCAAGTATCTGATGATGACTCGTCTCACATCCAGATATTTAAGAGCAGAGTACTCCTCTGGGTAGTCCTCCCTACGAAAGAAAGGGAGACAGAGCTGCTGATTCACATGGAAGCGAGAAACAATCTTGGGCAGGAAGGAAGGCACTGTGCGAATAGACACTCCTGCCTCAGTGAACTGCAGAAAAGGCTCTCGACATGAGAGCGCCTGGAGCTCGGAAACTCTTCTGGCTGAAGTGATAGCCACCAAAAAGACTGCTTTCAACGTCAGGTCTTTCAGAGATGCCCTCGACAAGGGTTCAAAAGGCGGCTTCTGCAATGCTCTTAGCACCAGGTTGAGATTCCACGCAGGCACCACTGAGTGCAGAGGAGGGCGCAGGTGATTAACCCCCTTGAGAAAGCGCACCACATCTGGCTGTGAAGCCAGGGAAGCACCCTTCAGGCGGCCCCTGAAGCAAGCCAGAGCCGCTACCTGGACTTTAAGGGAACTGAGCGACAGGCCTTTCTCCAGACCTTCTTGCAGGAACGCCAACACTGAAGAAATTGGAGCAGTGAAGGGAGAAAGTGAGCCTGCTTCACACCACGCTGCAAAGATACGCCAAACCCTGGCGTAAGCAGTAGAAGTAGAGCGCTTCCTCGCTCTCAGCATGGTGGCGATGACCTTGTCTGAGAAGCCCTTCTTCCTCAGACGCTGCCGCTCAATAGCCAGGCCGTAAGACCAAAGGGGGAGGGATCCTCCATCACCACGGGACCCTGATGTAACAGGCCCTGCTCCACTGGCAGTCGCAGAGGATCGTCCACTGAGAGCCTGATCAAGTCCGCATACCAGGGACGCCTGGGCCAATCCGGACCCACCAGGATTACCCTGCCGGGATGCTTTGCCACCCGGTCTAGCACCCTGCCCAACATGGGCCAGGGCGGGAACACATAGAGGAGCTCTTGTGTCGGCCACTGTTGGAGAAGAGCATCTACTCCCAGGGATCGAGGGTCCTGTCCTCTGCTGAAGAAGCGCGGCACTTGGCAATTGGCCGATGACGCCATCAGATCTAGGCTCGGCTGGCCCCAGCGCTTCGTGATGTCCAAGAACGCCTGAGCAGATAGCTGCCACTCTCCGGGCTCCAAGGTATGGCGACTGAGAAAGTCCGCCTTGACATTCATGACTCCGGCAATGTGGGCCGCTGAAAGCTGCTCCAGGTTCGCTTCCACCCACTGGCAAAGATACATAGCCTCCTTGGCTAGAGGGGCGCTCTTGGTACCTCCCTGGCGGTTGACATAGGCCGCAGCCGTGGCATTGTCCGACAGGACCCGTACAGGCTTCCACACCAGTACCGGGATGAACTCCAAAAGCGCCAACCGAATGGCTCCGAGTTCCAGGAGGTTGATAGACCACTTTGCCTCTGCAGGAGACCAGAGCCCCTGCGCTGTCCTTCCCAAGCAGTGGGCTCCCCAGCCCGACAAAGAGGCGTCCGTCGTGACGACAATCCACTCTGGGGTCACCAGAGGCATTCCCGCAGACAATTTGTCTGTCTGCATCCACCAGCTCAGCGCCTTGCGCACTGCTGGGTCCAAGGGAAGTCGCACAGCATAATCCTCCGACATCGGAGTCCAGCGCTGCAGCAAGGAGTGTTGAAGTGGTCTCATATGAGCCCTGGCCCAGGGCACTACTTCCATCGTGGCCGTCATAGAGCCCAACAGCTGCACATAGTCCCAAGCCCGGAGAGGAGAGGCTCCCAGGAACTGGTCCACCTGAGCCTGAAGTTTGACAATCCGATTGTCTGGCAGGAACACTCTGCCCACTTGGGTGTCGAATCGAACTCCCAGGTACTCCAGGGACTGAGTCGGGCGCAGCTGGCTCTTCTCCCAGTTGATGATCCATCCCAGGGAGCTCAAAAGAGCAACTACCCGGTCCACAGCTTTGCCGCACTCTGCATAAGAGGGGGCTCGGATCAACCAGTCGTCCAGATAAGGATGGACTTGTACCCCTTCCTTTCGTAGGAAGGCCGCGATGACCACCATTACTTTGGAAAAGGTCCGCGGAGCAGTAGCCAACCCGAATGGGAGGGCTCTGAACTGGAAGTGTCGTCCCAGGACTGCAAAACGCAGAAAGCGTTGATGAGGAGGCCAGATGGGAATATGCAGGTACGCTTCCTTGATGTCCAAGGAAGCCAAGAACTCTCCTGCCTTCACTGCCGCTATAACAGAGCAGAGAGTCTCCATGCGAAAGTGCCGCACTTTCAAGGCCCGATTGACCCCTTTGAGGTCGAGGATAGGCCGGACAGAACCTCCTTTCTTTGGTACCACAAAGTAAATGGAGTAACGTCCCTTGCCAAGCTGACTTTCTGGCACAGGAACGACCGCGCCCAGGCGGATCAGATTGTCCAAGGTCTGCTGCACTGCCACAGCTTTGACCGGAGACTTGCAGGGAGAGAGTACAAACCCGTCTTTTAAGGGTCGGCAGAACTCTAGCTTGTAGCCGTCTCTGATGACTTCCAGCACCCACGCGTCTGAAGTTATTGTGGTCCACTCGCCCAGAAACGAGGACAGCCGTCCTCCAATCTGCACTGGGGCGTGGACCAAGGCCCCGTCATTTGGTACGAGACCCTGGGGGAGGACCGGAGTGAGCACCTCCGGGACGGCGGTCTCTGCGAAAGGAATGCTGCTTGGGGGAGAAATTCCTCTTGAAGGAAGAGGGGGCAGAGGAACCCGACTTGCCCGGGCGGGTACCGACGGGCTTCCTGCAACCGTCCTCTGGAGGTACCGGGACGAGTACTAGCCCGAGCCCTGACCTCTGGTAATTTCTTGCCCTTAGACGTGCCGAGATCGGTCACGATTTTGTCCAGCTCGACCCCAAAGAGCAGCTTGCCTTTAAAAGGCAATCTAGCCAGGCGGGATTTAGAGGCGTGGTCAGCAGACCAATGTTTCAGCCAAAGCCACCGCCGCGCAGAGATTGTCTGAGCCATGTCTTTAGCTGAGGCCCTCAAGACATCATACAGCAAGTCTGCCAAATAGGCTAAGCCCGATTCCAGGGCCGGCCAATCAGCCCTCAAGGAATGATCCGAGGGGGAAGCCCGCTGCACCATAGTCAGGCACGCCCTGGCCACATAGGAGCCGCAAACTGAGGCCTGCAAACTTAAAGCAGCCGCCTCAAAGGACGACCTTAAGGCCGCCTCCAATCTTCTGTCTTGGGCGTCCTTTAGGGCCGTGCCACCTTCCACCGGCAATGCCGTTTTCTTAGTCACCGCAGTGATTAAAGAATCCACGGTAGGCCACAGATAGGCCTCACGTTCACTTACAGCCAAAGGATAGAGGCAGGACATAGCCCTAGCCACTTTAAGGCTCGCTTCTGGGACATCCCATTGAGCCGAAATTAAGGTGTGCATGGCATCATGCACGTGGAAGGTTCTAGGCGGGCGCTTCGTCCCCAGCATAATGGCAGAGCCAACAGGGGCTGAGGGAGAGACGTCCTCCGGAGAGGAAATCTTCAAAGTGTCCATGGCCTGTAACAACAGGTTGGGCAAATCCTCTGAGCGAAAGATCCGCGCTGCAGAGGAGTCATCCGCTCCATCCGAGCGGGAATCCGTCTCCTCCAAGGAATCCGCAAAGGACCGTTGGGAGACCTCAGACACGCTGCCCTCATCTACATCGGAGGAGACAAAGTCCTCCAAGGCCTGGGAATCAACCCGAGGGCGTTTACCTCTGGGAACCTCAACCTCTTTACCAGACGAGGGAGCAGGGGCAGCGTTTTGCATGAGGAAAGCCTGATGCAGCAGCAAAACAAACTCGGGGGAGAAACCCCCCAGACTGTGCACTTCCGCAGCCTGGGCAACAGCCCTAGACGCACCCTCAACCGGCGCTCGCAAGAGCGGGGGAGAGACATGCTGCGCATCCAAAATGGCGTCCGGCGCGACACTCCGCGAAGGAGCCGCGCGGGAAGAACGGCGCTTAAGTTTAGCCGCTTTTGTGCCGTCGCCCAAATTAAGGGCGTTCATGGCATTAATGTCTCCAACCTCAAGTGCGGCCCACGAAGAAGCCATCCGAGCCGCGTGGCCGGCCAAGATGGCGGAGGCGAGGAGCGGGGGATGGGCGTTTATGGCGGGAAAAACCGCCACGCCGGAGGAAGGACCGGGACATTCATCGGCCACGAAACTGTCACCCAACAAGGGCGAATCAGGCTGTAAGACCCCCGCATCCCCTCTAGAAGCGCTCAAGCGATCCGGGGAGCGACCCTTTGCGCCCTCGCCCTCCGACGCCATATGCCACGAGGAGAAGAATCGGGGAACCCCCTGCCCGCTATAAAAAGGTAAAAATTACCTGCTGTCCGCTCCGAGCTGTAACGAACTGGTGTCCCAGTGAGTAGCTGCAATGAACGTTTAAATAAACGTCGAAATAAACGCCTTTAAGGACGTTTAAAATTTTTTTTTTTTTTTTTTAACGGAGCCAGCGGGAGGGGGGAGAAAAGGAGGGACCTGGCACCACCAGGTTTGCACTTGCTCAAAAGAGCCCTCAACCCCAGGCACTCAACAAAACCTAAAAATTAGGCTTGGAGGCCTAGCCAGAGCTGCTGCTGTGTGTGACCACCACCTGCTGAGATAGAGAACATACTGGGGAGTTTCCGGCAGCACATGACCACATATAGGGAGGCAAAAGTTTGCTCTCTATCTCCACCTGCTGGTAGATGGACACAACCCACCAGTCTATGGATTGATCAGCTTGATGATATGGAAAGGGCAGATGGTGGATGGAAGGGGCAGAGAGAGAGAGAAAGAGAGGTAGAGAGGGAAGACCCTGGGTGGAAGGGAGAGAAAGGACAGATGGTGGATGGAAGGGGCAGAGAGAGAGAGAGAGAGAGAGTGGGGGGGGGGGGGACATATCCTGGATGGAAGGGAGAAAGAGGGAGAGAGAGCAAACCCTGGATGGATGGATGGGAGAGAAAGGGCACATGGTAGATGGAAGGGGCACAGAGAGAAAGGGCACATCCTGGATGGAAGGGAGAGGAAGGGCAGATGGTGGATGGAAGGGGCAGAGACAGAGATAGGACAGATCCTGGATGGAAGGAAGAGGGCGGGATGGCAGACCATGGATGGATGAGAGAGAGAAAGGGCAGAGAGAGAAAGAGCAGACACTTGATGGAAGGGAGAGAAATGGCAGAGGTTGGAAGGGCAGAGACAAAGAGGGCAGATCCAGGATGGAAGTGAGAGAGAGGGCATACAGTGGTTGGAAGGGGGAGAGAGAGGACAGACAAGGGCATACAGCAGATGGAATGGACAGAGACAGAGAGAGCAGACACTGGATGGAAGGAAAAGAGGCGGCAGATAGTGGTTGGAAGGGAAAGAGGGCTGATGCTGGATGGAGGTGGCAGAAAGAGAGAGGGCAGACACTGGATTGCAGGGGCAGGGAGAGAGAGAAGGCAGACACTGGATGGAAGGGGCAGATGGTGGATAGAAGGGAGAGAGTGAAGAGAAGATGAGGAAAGCAGAAACCAGTGACAGCAAAGGTAGATAAAATATTTTTTATTTTTTCTGCTTTAGGTTATTTTATTTATTTATTTGTAGCATTTGTATCCCACATTTTCCCACCAATTTGCAGGCTCAATGTGGCTTACATTTGCCATAATGGCGGTTGCCATTTCCGGGTAACAGAATTACAAATGGTATTACGTTAAGGTGCATACATACATGGTAACAAACATGGAACATAAAATAAATGGAACAGATCATGGTATGTATATACACCATGTGCATACAAACATGGTAAAGAAGAATAAATTATGGTAATGCATGAAGGTTCCTGAGTAATAAATTGGATTGTAACATACATTAGGTCATCGAATATAGAGAGACCCTATTCAAAGTATTATTGTAGCTGTGTTAATACATGTTTATAAATAGAAAATGGAAATAAGGTAATTTTTTATTGCACTAATTTTAATACATTTTGACTAATGTTCTGAGACCAAAACCCCCTTCCTCAGGTCAGGACAGGATACTGTAATAGCAGTATACTGTATTGACCTGCGGAAGGAGGTTTTGGCCTCAAAGCTTATCAATAGAAATCAAACAAAATAAAACATGGAAAAGAAAATAAGATGATACCTTTTTTATTGGACATAACTTAATACATTTCTTGATTAGCTTTCGAAGGTTGCCCTTCTTCCTCAGATCGGAAATAAGCAAATGTGCTAGCTGACAGTGTATATAAGTGAAAATATTCAAGGTCAGACTGTCATAGTAATGCTTGAATGTTTTCACTTATATACACTGTCAGCTAGCACATTTGCTTATTTCCGATCTGAGGAAGAAGGGCAACCTTCGAAAGCTAATCAAGAAATGTATTAAGTTATGTCCAATAAAAAAGGTATCATCTTATTTTCTTTTCCATGTTTTATTTTGTTTGATTTCTATTGATAACCTTAAGAGTGGACTAACACGGCTACCACACAGGCCTCAAAGCTAAATGTATTAGTCCAATAAAAAGGTACTGTTTTCCTTATTTGTTTTATTTCTATTTGTTAATTTGTAAAGTGGGGATTGGTATTTGCTCGTTTTTTCAAATTTACATCTGCTCTTTATATTTTGCACAATACTAGGGGTCATACATCACTATCACTGTTTCTGTGGTGTTGAATTGTATGCAGACTCCGGCTTCTTGGGGGTTCAGTTTAATTTTTGTCTAAATATTTCTATTGTTAGTTTATATTTTATTTAAAATTTGCTATACTGCTAATGCTCACTAGCAGGTCTCAGCGTTCACAATGATTAAAACCAGTTTGTGGTTACTTATTCTATAGTGGATAGGGTGTATCTGTGTTTGTGAAAAAGACATGGTTTTCTGTTGGCACTGACTATGCAGGATCGATGATCTGTACTATTCTGGCTGGTTTAGTTTTACAATAGATGTTTGATGTTCTACTGCTCACTGCAATGTTTAGGATGCTGCCTTTTCCTAGGTACACTCTTGTGGTGACACATAGAAGTTACTGCTTAAGATATGGTAGAATTGCTCTGTAGGTCCTGAATGACATTTGTTGTGTTTTGTATTCTCAGTATGTATAATACTGGATTTTGGAGGGGGGTGTTAAAAAGTGATTGGCCCCGGGAGTCAAATACCCTAGGTACGCCACTGGAGCCATGGCTGCGTCAGTGGCTCATTTAAAGTCAGCCTCCACTGAAGAGATTTGCAAGGCTGCAACGTGGTTGTCAGTCCACACATTCACATCTCACTACTGCCTTCAGCAGGATACCCAACGCCACAGTCAGTTTGGGCAGTCGGTGCTGCAGAATCTGTTCGATGTTTAGAATCCAACGCCACCCTCCTAGGCCCATTTCTGTTCTGTTCTAGGCTCACTCTCACTTAGTTGTGTTTCTTTTTAGGTCAATCTATATTATGTCCTCGCCGTTGTGAGGCCCAATTGACCAATCTTTCTTATTTTGAGTGAGCCTGGGGGCTAGGGATAACCCATGTGTAAGAATATTTGAGCCTGCTTGTCCTCGGAGAAAATGAGGATACATATCTGTAGTAGGTATTCTCCGAGGACAAGCAGGCTCAATATTCTTACAACCCTCCCTCCTTCCCGTTGGAGTTGTTTCACTTATATTGTTTTGCTTTTTATTAAACTGGTCACTGCACGTTCGTGTCGCGGGCGGGAAACCGCCCACGCGTGCGTGGTGGGTCGCCCACACACGGCGGAACGTTTGGGAAGTTTCTCCAGCTTTAAAGTTTCTTCCGTCTCATGGGCCGTTGCGGATGACGACCCATGTGTAAGAATATTGAGCCTGCTGTCCTCGGAGAATACCTTCTACAGGTATGTATCCTCATTTTACCCAGTGAACAGAGTTTCCGGGGAGGAATGTAGGGAGAGATGAGAGTGGAGAGGTACTGAGGCGCTGCAGAGTGAATGCACTGATTACTGCCTGGTTAGCACCACACACCAGAAAAATTCCAGCGTGCTTAGTGGACACACGTAAAAAATGAAATTACCACCCCGGCCATGCAGTAGCCGGGCAGTAGTTAAAAATTGACGCTCATAGGACACATGTACGTGGTTTAGTAAAAGGGCCCCTAAATGTGCACGTCTGACCTGTTACACAAGTGTTCTATGAAGTAAACTAGGCATCTGCTTTCCTTTATATGATAGACGGCAGATAGGCACCTTCCTTGCATCTAAATCTAAGCACCCCTTCACAGAATTGCCCTTGCAATATATTATATAATGCTGTGACTCCAAAAAGGTATTTTCAGGGCCAGTCTGACCCTAGGTAGTCTAAGCATCTGCCTAGAACAGCACAATTTAGGGTCGGTGCTGGAGCAGCAGTTGGTTACAATCAGCAAGAATTAATGTGGCCAGCACATACACAAGGCCACTGCTTCTTGCTCCCTTCAAAAAGAAAAAAGTTTGGAGGACACTGGACACTGCAGGCCTTGAGGACACAGACGTGCACGGTCCTAAGCTGTCTGTACTGACTCATGTTTAAGTGCCACAAAGTCTAGGTAGATTTGGCAACAGTGGCACAGAAGCAACAACCACAAGAGGTGAGGGCCAACCCAGCAGGAGTAAGGGAGGAGGAAATGTTTGATACCTGGACAGGGGGGAGGATAAGAGAAGAGGAGATAAAATACTGGACACCTGTGAGGGAGGGTTTAGAGCACTATGGGATGGATTTTCAGACCCCGAGAAGTGGCTGGCTAAGATAGGTAAATTTTCAGTCACAATAGGCTACAATTAAAAATTATCCTAACTGTACACTTGGTTGGCTTTTGAATGGGAACCATTTTAATCCTTTGCTGAACTTCAACGAGAGTCTGCATTACCCCAAACAAAGAGTTCCCCCTGGATACAACTGCCGCATGGATAAATGGACATTTATGCACTGTTTGTGTGTGACAGGAGCATTCATTATAGAATTACAAACATGTAAAATATTAATGGGTCACACTGGCATATAAACATCTTTGTTATGAAGTAGCAACATAGATGTTTATGTGGTTGAACATAAGCATTTACACCAGATATTTTAGAACTAGAAATGTTTATTTCCCCTATTACATTAGTTCCCGACCCTGGTCCTAGAGACACCCCAGCCAGCAGGTTTTCAGTATATCCACAATGAATATTTATAAAATAGATTTACATGTAGAGGAGGCAGTGTAAGCAAATCTCTCTCATGAATATTCATTGTGGGTATCATGAAAACCTAACTGGTTGGGGTGCATCTAGGACCAGGTTTGGGAACCACTGCCCTAAGCTGTCACAGAGCCTGAGATACCCTCAACCACTGGGGGGCGACCTCCTCTAATTCCTCCAGTGGAGCTCTGCTCATCAAGAGCATTTTCCTGAAATCTAGATGGTTCCGGGTAGTAGCTGTAAAACCTGATGTTGATCTTTCTGGACACAGATATACATTCCCCTTCTGAAATGGGGAATATACATTTTTTGGCCCACACTAATCCTATCCAAAACACATCCAGACCAGGCCCCCTTGTCACATGCATGTCTTAGAGTTTTAGACATATATATGCTTGATCTTTGCACGGAGGGCTACAAAATTGTTCACTGGGACAGGAAAGACAAAAGAGGTGGCAGCCTAGCCCTCATATACCGTTCACATCTCATAGTAGAATCCTGCACTGACCTCCTTTCCCCATCACTTGAAATTGCTGCAGTTAGCATTCATCACAGTTCACTCCGCAAACATCTGGTCTGTGTTCTATTCTACAGGCCTCCAACTAATTGGCATAATAATCAAACCGATCTCTTGGACTTTATATCTACTATCTGAACTGCCAACCCAAATAGCATCATATTGGGCGACCTTAATCTTCACCTTGATAATCACAACTCTCCAGAAACACTCCAATTTTTAGATTTCCTCCACCTCTGGAACTTGAAGTGTCCGGATGCTTGCCCTTCCCATTCCAAAGGACACACATTAGATCTCTTCTCCTATAAATTTCTAGATGACACCAATTTCCTCCTAAATGATATCCGTTGGATTGAAACGGCCTGGTCCGATCACTACAAGCTTCAATTCACCTTGAGCTGGTAAAGCTCGGGCTTGCATCAGCCCAGTCCAATCCGCACATACAACTCAAGAGGTGTAATAGACATTACACTGTTCTGGAATTCAGTGTATAGCAATGACTGGGCAGTGCAAGCCGATTCTGCCCTCTATCTCAGTGCCTGAGACAACAGATGTAGGAGTGTTCTGGATACTATTGCACCCATGCGACTCAAAACTTCCTATGTCCATAGCGCTACGCCTTGGTTTTCTTCAGAGCTAAAAACCTTGAAAACAAACACGGAAGCTTGAACGAGCATGGCGCAAACAGAAGTCAGATCAAGCGTTGGAAGCTTGGAAATCCTGCCACCGCAAATATAATTATGGCACCAAGAAAGCAAAACACCTTTATTTTTCCATGAAATTAAAATCTGCAGGAAATGATAGCAAAAAGCTAAACCATCTCTTGAACTCTTTTCTTGCCACCAATAAGCTGGAGACCACCCAAGACGAGCTTCCTTCAGCAGATCTGCTTGCTACTTATTTCAACGAGAAAATACGCATTCTTAGATCTACACTATCTAGTTCCCCCACAGCTGTGGACGATTTCCTAGGCACATTGGATCCATGCACTGATTACTGCCCAGCCGACTGCACGTGGACTGCCTTTAGTAGCATTCTTGCAGATGACGTTTCAAAAGCACTACTAAAGTTCTCTAACAAGTACTGTGGTCTGGACGTCTGCCCTAGCAACCTTTTAAAAGCGGCTCCAAAGCGCTTCATCACTGACCTGACTTCTTATCTAAATTATATGATGAAACAGGGCATCTTCTCCCCTGAGCATGGCAGTATACTTCTCGCACTCATTCCAAAGAATCCAAAGATCAAAGCCGATGTAGTTTCAAATTATCGACCAGTGGCGTCTATATCATTGATTATCAAAGTAATGGAAAGCATGGTAAATACTCAGTTAAATGAATTCCTGGAGACCTTTGATATTCTCCATTACTCACAGTCAGGATTCCGTGCCCAGTATAGCACTGAAACAGTCCTAGTTACCGCCCTGTCAAATTTTAAATGGGAGATATCTGTGGGAAAATAATATTACTGCTGCAGTTCGATATTTCTAGGGCGTTAAATATTGTGGACCATAATATCCTGCTACATCTATTAGATACCTTAGGCATCGGAGGGAGCGTGCTACATTTGTTTAAGGGTTTCCTGTCTTCAAGAACATACCAGGTCAAAGCCACGCTGGCTTTTTCCACTCCCTGGAAAGCCTCATGTGGGGTCCCCCAAGGCTCGCCTCTTTCACCAACACTATTCAATATCATACTGTTTCCCCTAGCAAACGCACTAGTTAACCTAGGCTTAAATCCATTTATCTATGCAGAAGACATAACCATCTACATCCCCGTCCATTCCTCATTGGCTGAAATCACAGATTTGATCGAAGCGAGTTTTTCCGTCATGGATCTGTGGGCAAAGGTGTTTATTTATTTATTTATTTGTAGCATTTGTATCCCACATTTTCCCACCGATTTGCAGGCTCAATGTGGCTTACATTTGCCATAATGGCGATTGCCATTTCCGGGTAGCAGAATTACAAAAGGCATTGCATTAAGGTGCATACATACATGGTAAAGAAGAATTCGTTATGGTATTGCATATTAGTTCTTGAGTGAAAGATTGGATTGTAATATACATTAGGACATCGACTATAGAGAGACCATAATCAACATAAGGCTTAAAGTGGTACTGCTTGATCATTCTTAACAAAGAGGTTATTCATTCAAGTGAAAAAGAGTTCGGTTTTCTAGTTCTTGTGCATTCTTATTATTTAGTATTTAGGATGGATGTTATTGGTATGCCTTCTTGAACAGTTCAGTTTTCAGTAGCCTTCTGAAGATAGTTAGGTCTTGCGTTGTTTTTATGGCCTTCGGTAGTGCGTTCCATAGTTGTGTGCAGATGTAGGAGAAACTGGTTGCGTATGTGGATTTATATTTTAGCCCTTTACAATTGGGATAGTGGAGATTGAGGAATGAGCGTGCTGATCTTTTTGCGTTCCTAGTAGGCAAGTCTATAAGTTCTGACATATAGGCCAGGGCTTCCCCGTGAACGATTTTGTGGACCAGGGTGAAAACTTTAAATGCAATTCGTTCTTTTAATGGGAGCCAGTGTAATTTTTCTCTTAGGGGCTTGGCGCTTTCGTATTTCGCTTTCCCAAATATGAGTGGCTGCTGTGTTTTGGGCAGTTTGAAGCTTCTTAATGATTTGTTCTTTACAACTGGCATAAATAGCATTGCAGTAGTCTAGATGGCTTAGTACCATTGATTGTACTAGGCTGCGGAATATTTCCCTTGGAAGAAAAGTTTGATCCTTTTAAGTTTCCACATTGAGTAGAACATTTTCTTTGCGGTATTTTTCGCATGGTCTTTGTGTGAGATTTCGGTCAATTGTGACTCCCAGAATTTTCAGACTGCCTGAGACCGGAAGGGTGTAGTCTGGGATGTTTATAGTATTGGGCTTGTTTGTGTTATATTGTGAGGATAGGATGAGACATTGTGTCTTTTCTGCGTTTAGCTTTAGTTGGAATGACTCCGCCCATGAGTTCATTATTTGGAGGCTGTGTTTGATTTCATTTGTGATTTGTGTTTGAATGGGATGTATATCGTGACATCGTCTGCATAGATGTACGGGTTGAGTCCTTGGTTGGATAGCGATTTGGCTAAAGGTGTCATCATTAAGTTAAAAAGAGTTGGTGAGAGCGGTGATCCTTGTGGTACTCCGCATTCAGGTTTCCATGGTGTCGATGTTTTTGAGTTTGAAATCACTTGATATGTTCTTGTTGTTAAGAAGCCTTGAAACCAATTTAGTACGTTTCCTCCAATCCCGAAGTAGTCTAGGATGTTCGAGAGTATTTGGTGGCTAACCATGTCGAACGCGCTTGACATGTCAAATTGTAAGAGCAGTACATTGTTCCTGGTTGCAATCAATTGTTTGAATTCAGTTATGAGGGTGGTTAGCACGGTTTCAGTGCTATGGTTGGATTGAAATCCTGACTGTGACTCGTGCAGTATTGTGAATTTGTTTAGGTAATTGATAAGTTGCTTGGTTACCATACTTTCTATTAGTTTGAATATCAGGGGGATGGGATGCTACTGGTCGATAGTTGGATGTGTCATCTAATTTTTTCTTTAAATCTTTGGGTTTAAGTTAAACAAAGAGAAGACTCAGTATCTTGTCCTCTCGTCCCTCCATATCAAATTCTCTTCAAGCACCCTTGTCATCAAAGACCAGTCACTTCCTATCTCAAAGAGCCTCCGGCTTCTAGGTGTTGAGCTGGACCCTCATCTGCAACTGGACCTGCATGTGCAAGCGGTCACCAAGAGGATGTTCTATGCAATGTGGAGGCTACAGCGTATTAGATTCTGTCTCACCAGAGAGCTCTTCCGCACTCTCGTTCACTGGCTAGTCCTGTCTCACCTAGATTACTGTAGTGGAATATATGCGGGCTGTCAGGAGCATTTACTGAGAAAGTTCCAAACTGCCCAGAATACTGCTTCGAGACTCATCTTGGGAAAATTGCGCCTGGTTCATGCGCAGCCTCTGTGTCTCAACCTACACTGGCTACCAGTGAAAGAACGAATCGCTTTCAAGATCTGCACAATAACTCATAAAATACTCTACGGATTAGCTCCGGAATATATGATTCCTTTAATAGATCTACCACCATGAAATGCCATAAAAACATCTCGCTCCTATCTCCAACTACATTACCCAACTTGTAGGGGTGTCAAATACAAGCTTTTTTTTTGCCTCGTCTTTCCACTACTCCAGCCAGAAGAATTGGAACGCTCTACCTTTGCATTTGAGATCGCAAGCTGATCACCATCTTTTCAAGAATTTGCTGAAAACGTTCCTATTCGAAAAAACATACTCCATCATTAACTCTGCTGTTTAGTCATTATCATTGTTGCTTGTGTTATCTCCTTACTCTTCAGAAGCAATCATGTATTGTACTTTTCTTCATTTTATAATTCATGTAAGCCACATTGTGCCTGCATTTGTGGGAAAATGTGGGGTAGAAATGAACCATAAATAAATTAATAAATAAATATATCCCAGCTTTGTGATAAAAAAAGACCCCCCCCCCCCCCAAACACACATACAAAGAAGCAAAACAAAAAAAAAAGGAAGCATGGGGGAAGACCAATCTAGTTCCAATACAAGGGCAATCGTTTACTGACATATGCACAGCAAACTTGACACAAGCAACTCGTTGCAGCTCAGTTCTGAGTTCCTTCACCGCAGTATACTGATGGTATAACTTGGCAATCTTGTTTTGAATTGTTTAATGTTTCACCATTGTTATTCATTGGACTAATTTGTCTTGACTTCTGAGGCAGGCACACCTATGCACCAAAATGCAGGACTGCATCAAGTCTGCTGTGTATACTTCAATAAATGATTGCCCTTGTGTTGGAACTACCCTTCCGAAAGCTGCTGAAAACTTACCTCTTCAAACAGGCCTATCCAAACTAATCCACACCACCAACATTATCCATACCTCAATCCTTCCCCCACATCTCTTCCTCTTGTCCTACTCTGTACAACTCAGGGATACTCTGGGATACTCAGGGATACTCTGTCCTACTCTGTACAACTATGTTATCTCAGGGATACTTTGTAACCAGACATTGTAAGCCGCACTGAACCTGCTATTGAGCAGGAAAGAGCGGGGTATAAATGCTACAAACAAACAAACAAACAAACAAATAAATAAATAAATAAATATACAGTGTTGAATATGTCTAGTAGCACTATAGAAATGATTAGTAGTAGTAATAGTAATACGTAGCTGAGCAGAAAAGACATCCGACTATGTTTAGGTTAATTTTCATATATGTATAAATCAGAAACTCTAATAGTTCAACAAAAACTTAAGAAACTGTTTTGTTTTGCTTTTTTGATTGTTTGAAGATAAGTTGCACGATAAAAGTATTGCATTGACCAGGAAGTTGTATCGAAGGTCTTCATACACGTCAAGCAACTGGATTAAGCTTACTCCTCAAGCTAAGTAACAGCTTTACATTTCTTTGCAATTTAAAGAAAAACTTTGAACAGCCCTTATTAGGAGGAGGCAGGGCGTGCTATGATGTCTATGGGGTGTTTTACTTCTTGACTCCTGAGTCTATGTATATACACCAAAATAACTGAGCACATATCATTAATATTTTATTTATTTTATTTATTTTGTGATTGTTTAGTTTTGATTTTATTGAACTATTAGAGTTTCTGATTTATACATATGCGATATATAAGGAAACTGAATTTAACGAAACCCCGATTATTACATTGATATAGGTTAATTTTCAGCCACAACCTAGACAAGAGAAAATGAACGCAAAACTACCTTTGTCAGCTGATTGTTTAGTGGCTTCCTTAAAACTCATTTTCTCGTACATCTGGAACAGTTGCTACTAATACTGGAAGCTATATAGACCCCTGGATTCTATATAAGTTTTCCAAAGTTGGGTGCGCAGGGCACATGTGCTTGTAAATTAATTAGTTAATGAGGTCTCAACGATCAATAAGTGGCGCATTGACTGGCATCAATTTGGATTTGCACACACATTTGGCCTAGTTGTTATTCTTTAACATCTGTGCCTAAATTTTATAGCGCACAACCCAAAATGGGGCGTGCCCATGGGAGGAAAATGGGAGGGTCAGGGGCATTTCAAAAATTTTGGTGCAGTGTTACAGAATACCAGGGTTATGCACCCAACTTGCATGAAAGGATATACACCAGGTTTCTGCAGGCTTAAGCCTTGCACCCAAAGTTGGGCATGAGAATCTGTGCTAACGCTATTCTATAAAGGATGTTCAGCCCACAGCATCCTTTATAGAACAGCACAGCGCGGATTTTTCCCGGCACCTAATTTTGAGCCTCATTTACTGAATCTGCCACAAAATGGAGTACACATAGTTTATATAAAATGATCAGATGCAAGGTAAAAAATCTTTTATTGTATGAGTACTTATTACTTGTTGGTTTTTCTCTTTAATAGAGTTTTTTTGCACGGGTATCTTATCAGTCTAGATAAAGAAAAAAGAAAAAAAGGACCATTGATAGGATTAGCTCTATTTACAACTTTGGCATTCTTTTGTAATAAAAGGGCTCATTCACCTGAAGATGCATTGAGGTCCAGTTAATTGAAGTTTAAACATTAAGGCAACCACACGCTGTGAGAACAATATTTGAGTTGCTCTTGGTATAACCCTTATAGAAGTAGAATACCATGCCATATTTTGTATTGTTGTTCGAATATTTTTACTGCTCTAATTGCCTCCTGCTCATGTTTGATCTATTCTTACCGTACACCACCTTGAGTAAATTCCTTCATAAATAAACATAAATAAATGTTGTTCTCCACCTTGGCCCAGAGAGATTATAATTTAATAAACCATAACTTACTCCTCCAGGAATAAACAACTAACTCCTTAGGCTAGACAGGAAGATTCTTTCAACAAAAGTCCGTATTCCCTCCCATCTAATTGTCACAAAAAACAATCCTCCCCCCACAACAGCTCATTCAGAGCCTCTTTCCCTAGACCCGAGCAGGACAACTGGTTCTCCTGGAGCCCACCCTTGCAGAATCTGTACTGGTTTTCCTGAATGTCCCCCTATACGCTAGCAGAAGGGATGCAAAAGTTCACCTACCACCAACATGGCTCACTGGTGCTGTCAACCAAGATGGCATAAATCTATGAATTTAAAGTATGCACTAAAATTTTGAAAAGTCATACCTTTGTCAATACATCCATGGATTCCAATCATGAGGGCAGCACTGTGATACAGCGGCAGGGGAGTATATACAATGTCCTCTGAGGTGACACCGCTTGCTTCAAACAGGCCACAAGCTAATGACAGACGTCTGTAAGTTATCACCGCAGCCTTTGGAAGACCTGTTAAAAAAAAAAAATTATCCAGCACTATTTAACATGAAAATACAGCAAACTTAAATGTTTAAATTTCAAAGCAGGCAAAACACTCAAGCAACTGATCGATATACATACTTCACTACGTGATACCTACAGGTGAGATTCAAGTGCACATGTACTGAGTTTGTGTGTCCCTCCCAAAAAATATAACAAGGATTGCTGCTATAATAGCTGGGGTACCAAGGGAAGCAACAGGCCTGCACATCAGCTCTGGAAAAAGCCTGGGTAGGTATTGATGGGCTAGAAGCTGGGATGTGGAGGAAGGTGAAGCATGTGAAAATATAGGGCCCTGATTACTAAGTTGCACTAGCGTTTTTAGCACATGCTAAAAATTAGTGGACGCTAACCATGTAGATGCCTATAGGAATATTATGGGCATCTACACGGTTAAAAACACTAACACACCTCTAGCGCAGCCTAGTAAACAGGGCCCAAAGTGACTCCCAGATGGGCAAAGGATTTAACAGGGATACTAGCATAAATTCAGATTTCTGCATTTCATTTAAAGTTAAGAGGGACTAGTACTAATTGATTTTTCCAAATTAAAAAGGGCAAAATACAAGGTTAGGTGTGGAACAGGGTGAACCATAGGAGTCATGGTCATCCCAAATTTTATCCCACCCAACATCAACAACACAGATGCTCAGGGAGTATTGCACTACCTCCGAGTCCTTGGATATTTAATTTAGTCTATTAACTTTTGGGTCGATATTCAAGGTGATTTAACCACCAGAAGCAGGTCCTGGCTGATTAAATTGTCTGTTCAGGGCTATCTGTGAGTTTTTAGTGGCAATTAATCCAGTGGCGTAGCTAGGGGGAGGGTCTTAGAGGCCCAGGCCCCCCAATCCTGATGGTCAGTCAAGTGCCTGTGTTTTAGGCACTACTGGCTGCACTCCAATTCCCTGCACCTCTGTCCTTCACCGCTCCTTACACCGCTATTCCGCTCCCTGCATCTCTGTCCTTCAATTTTAGGGGCCACCAATAGCGTCAGTGAGGCAACCACTCTGCCATCAGTAGCCCGGAAGCTTTTCCTATGCTACAATTTCTTGTCCCGCCTAGGTGGGACGCTGCAACAGAGGAAGAGCTTCCGGGGCTGTGTAAGACAGTGTGTTTACCTTGCTGACACTGCCGGCGGCCCAGAAAATTGAAGAAGGTCAGCGATGCAGGGAGCAGTGAAGGACAGTGGTACAGGAAGCCAGAACAGGAGATGTCAAAAAGCTGAAACCAGTTAGGTTGGTCTCCCTTTCCCTCTCCTCCATTCACCCAAAACAAAACAAGCAAACCTATGAGCAACTCTATCCACGTTGTCGTCCTTTATTGTTGGTAACATTTTTATTTGATTTTGCTTATATTTTCAAACCTCCTGGCTTTGCAGCATGCAGATGTACACAGGGAAGTATTGAGTAATTAGTTCTAAATTGTAAATCATTGTGTCATTTGGAGGGGCTGGTTATAGAGACCGCATGTATTCGAGCAGAGATTTTTTTCACCTAGTAAAGGGTCATCAAAACAGACATCATGTTATGAGAATCAGGTGTTTAACAATCAGACTTGCTATTTATAAGTACAATTTAAAAAATAATTAATTAAGTTGAAACTTGGGAGCACTTAACATCTTTTTTTTTCCTGTGCCCCCATCAAAAGAAAAAGACAGCATGTGGGAACTTGCTCCTTTTGTTTTCTGGATTGCAGTGGTATATTATAAAAATGCACTTGCCTTTTTTATTAATACTATTTCACAGAGAGGTATTGAATAATGAGGGAAGGGATTCCCTTCATGCAGAAGTTTTGTCCAAAGTCAGTCTGAATGTGGCAACATTGTCCAGTTCAGCACACTGTTAGCCACCATGTTCATACAAAGTTAATTATATTCAGGGGAAAATAAATCTGTTGGTGCAGGCTGCTTGCTATGTGAATATTCCATCACTGTTTCATTATTGCTACCAAGTATTAAATATTAAGGGCATTTGCTTTAAACTTTGTTCTAATTCGTTTATCCAGTCCTTACATGTATGTATGGTTTTGCTTTTTTAAACCCAAAGGTGAACTCTAAGGCTGGTTAAACAATTAGGTGTAAACTGTGTTGTTTCTGACTACTTGTTTTGGACTGCTTTGGGTCTTGATGATCTGTATATCTGCTGTCTAGAATTTTGGAAGATGGAAATGAGAAAATAAAAGTTAAACTTCGGATATACTGTGTAGAAGTTGTTGTTTGCTTTTGCAATGTGTGTATAGGATGCCTGTTCTGGTATGTGCATGCTAGTACATATGGCTACGATTCCTGAACATGCGGCAACATTAAAGGACAGACTTTTAAATGTCCAGTTGGGTATATATATGCTAATCTCAACTTTGTTAAAAGTTAAATGTTTCAGACATATCTATATATTTGCTCCCATGATATAACTGAATTCTATTATTCTATCTCGCTGTATTTTCAAATGTAAGCCACATTGAACCCGAGTTTGCTTGGGATAATGTGGGGTATAAATGTTAAAAAATTTAAAAAAAATCCTTTATCCTCCACCTTTTAAGACACTGCCTATCCAGCAGGATGGTGATGGCACAAGGAAAGCAAGTTTGGTCTAGTGAAGACTAACTCAAAATAACCTATTCCTTAGTTGGACTCTGGTATTACCATATTGAGAATGCAACCATACCAAGCTTCCGTGGTTATGTTCCACTAATAAGATGGCTGGAGTCACTGGGCTCATTTTCAAAGCACTTAAAGTTCCACAGCTTACTATGTAACTTTGTAAGTCTAAGTGCTTTGAAAATACAGCTCACTGTTGCCCCACAAGTTTTTAACTTTTCTTGGGTATCCAGATAATTTATTAGTGGGTTTTATTTTGGGGTAGAAAGTGATCTTGTATTTTGCTTCCTACAGTAGATAATCCCTTTTTATTTTTATGTCTTCTATGATATGATGTACTGCTTATAGAGAATGTGATTTCTACTATAATGGTTATGGGATAATGCAACTTCATTTAAAAATGTCAGTGCTTCCAAGGTTTCCATAAGTGTGCATGTTGTTTACGGCAGTTAGAAAAAGGCCTTTTTAAAAATGGGGCAGTAAATGGCTGTGCGCTAATATTAAAATTAGTGCACGGCTATTTATTGCCTGAGCCATTACTGCCACCTATTTAGAAGGTGATAAGGGTTCACTTGCTACTTGCGGCAATGTGGCTGTGCTGCCGATTACCATGGGAAACTGCGTGTGCGAACTTCGGAACTACCGCCGGGTGCCCGTGCTACCCCGGCGGTAGGGTTGATTTGGCACATGCTACCCCCGTGCAGTAGCCCTACTGTGGCATAATAAAAGGGCTCCTAAATGCTGAATATTGGACAACTGGCTATGCATTAGCCGGCTCTACAAAACCAGATATTCAATGCTGAAGCCCAGACAGGACCAGGCATTGAAGTCAGCAAATGATTACGTACCGCTGGCTATAGAACCCTTTAATAAATTCCCTTATTCCATCCTCCAGCTATTAGTTTCTCCCATTTTTATGTTCTTTGGAGGGTTGGTGAGTAACTACATCCTTTTATTAACAAGAACACTTTATTTATAACATTCTCTTTCATCAAATGCCCAAGAGGATGTGCAGCAATCGATAAAATAATAAAACAGCAGCAACATCAAATCAGTAATAACAACAATAGCAATAAAATAATCAATTAATGCTAGTATACACAAATTAGTTAAAACAAAATTAAATAACATTAAAAGCATAAATGATATAAACAGCCTGTTCATCAAAAAGAAATATAATTAAAATTAGCTACTATATACTTGCAGGAAAAGAATAGTTGCTTCCCAATAACAGGGGTTCTCTGTAAACAGCAAGACTAATTAGACACATTCAGAGCCGATGTCATCTAATGGCTTTAAAACAGATAGTGCTCTCAGAGCTCAGAAAGTCCTGGATGCAGAGACCTACTTTCAGTCTATACTTAAATTGACAGTTCCCTGGGCTGATGCAATATGTGTATCTGATTTCCTGCTCTTTTTGGAGAATCCTTGTTAAAGGTAAGCAATTTTATTTATTTATTTATTGGGTTTATTTATTGGGATTTATTAACTGCCTTTATGGAGAGATTCACCCATGGAGGTGTACAGCAGGTACATTTTAACATAAAACTTACAATGTTGTTAACAGCATTTTGCTTTCTCTGACAACAAAAGGGATGAAATCAGCCACAATCATAGGCAATCCCAAAGCTGAGTGACACAAACATCCCACTGGGAAGGTACTTGGGAACAACCCAGAGCACATGCATTAAGAAGAAATATACTCCTGGTGCAGCAAATATTCTGCAGTGTTTTATTGACACCACACACTTTTTAAAATTGCTGTAATTTGCATGCCATTAGTTTACTGCTGAGTGTAAAAGATTTTTTAGTGCACAGGTTAGAGTAACAATCACTGTCCCAATGTACCACTTACTGCATCAAGGCCTTATTTTTTACTTTTTGAAAAAAAAATTGTATTCCTTTACAATTTAATAAACCAAGTGAAAACTTACAGCAAATGGAGCAAAATTGCTCATCTACTCTAGTCCACAATACAAAGGAACTCCAAATAGTAAAGAAAAAAAAAAGAAAAGAAAAGAAAAAAGTGGCAGGAACACCAATTTCCAGCTTATTCATAATACAATAGGTAAGATGATAATAGGGGAGCTCATTACAGGGGACTCCATCGGTCTACTGGCAGGGACAAATGTAGATACATGAGAAGGGTCAGGGAAAATGTACTTCTTGTCATTAAACTTAATTATATACTTAAGGCCTGGTTGTTTAAAGCAAGTGGGGAAAGCATGTGCAGCATGACTCATGCAATTCTTTCCAATCCCTTTGCATGTGTGTGTGCAAGTGGACCTGTTCTGTGTGTGTCTTTCAATTGGAAGACACAGGGAAGGGGTGGGTGTGTGTGTGTGTGTGGGAGGGGGTGGGGAGTTGAGCAGTGTAGCACCCAACCATTCTGTTCATTTGGAAGGAGTAAACAAATTAACCCAAGTGAGACAATATATGAAAGTATTAGATATCTCAAAGGAACAATGTTACAGTTTAATCACAAGATGCTACTGTCCCACAGACAGGGCTGGATTAACACCATTTTGGGCCCTAGGCAAAATAATAGAACAGGAGGGTAACAGAAGAAGTGGTTTATTACAAGTTTCCCGACATGGCCACGTTTCACCCTCAGGCTGCGTCAGGGGTAAAAAAAAACTAATAGGGGTAAAAAGCAAAGTGAACCCCTAAAAGTAGTCAGACAACCACCTAAAAAAATACAAAATAAAATAAATAAATAAAATCTCACAATGCTTGGCCTCAATTGCCGTCTTTTATGCACATTCAATGATCTAAAAATATTGAAATTAATATTCACTTTGTTAAAAAGTAAGAATCAGTGGGTTTCCATGTTCTAATAGATAGCAACTCAAATCAATAGAAATCAATACAAAGTACCTAAAAACATCATACTGTTCTATGACAATCACATATATCCTGATGATGATATCATTAAAAAGAACTCCACTGATAAAGAGCACTGCATTACATGCCAGTTGTGCTGAGTGGGATTGCTAAATTCTTTGTAATGAGAAAATCATTAGGGTTTATTATGTATGCATATCCACCCATTCAAATAGCAGCATAAAGCACTGGATTGCCTGTGAGTTTGGCTGAGCGCCTCTGAATCAGTATTGCTACATCCACTGCAAAGTTTTTTTAATGACACAAGTATCAGGGTAAGCACGTTTGGTGCGTTGCAACAGCACAATTTCAACTGATGTTTGTACATTCAAACAACAGTAATGAGTGCTGGATTGCCTGTGAGTTGTGATCAGTTTTTTTCATGGCCACTGTGGAGTTCTTTTTAATGATATCATCATCAGGATATATGTGATTGTCATAGAACAGTATGATGTTTTTAGGTACTTTGTATTGATTTCTATTGATTTGAGTTGCTATCTATTAGAACATGGAAACCCACTGATTCTTACTTTTTAACAAAGTGAATATTAATTTCAATATTTTTAGATCATTGAATGTGCATAAAAGACGGCAATTGAGGCCAAGCATTGTGAGATTTTATTTATTTATTTTATTTTGTATTTTTTTAGGTGGTTGTATGACTACTTTTAGGGGTTCACTTTGCTTTTTACCCCTATTAGTTTTTTTTTTTACCCCTGACGCAGCCTGAGGGCGAAACGTGGCCACTTCGGGTAACTTGTAATAAACCACTTCTTCTGTTACCCTCCTGTTCTATTTTTTTTTGTCTTTTTTGATCTGCTTTTGTTTTCTTTTGATTTGCTATTTCTGTGGCAGATCTTTGCCTTTTTTTGTTTCTGTCCCCTAGGCAAAATATACATTTGTGGGCTCTTACTATGTACCTCCATTTGGTGGAAGAATGTGGCCAAGGAAAATTGTGCACAAGATAATATTGTCCTCCTAAAAGTTAAATTGTTACTGAAATTGTATTTTGCTGCTTTATAGAGAATTGAGTATCTTGTCTCATTAATAAAACCCCTGTTGGTAACAGTGAAAACAGGCACCACACATCTTTCCTTGGTAACTCAATCTAATTTACTGTCCCTGTGGCTTTATTTTTCATTTTCTGCTGGCATGTACCTTAGTGAAGACACACTAATGTATTGGAACTGGTGCCTAGCAACTCTTTAATCTTCTAACCCTCTTCTCTATTGTAGATCCCCTATGGGTGAGGTTTTAAAAGCAGATGGTAAAAGGATTCAATCATGGTGTAAGGTTCCCATGCTAAACACTCACCAATTAGGGGAAATACAGGAAAAATAAGAAAATTCTATATCATATATGGTAAGTAGCGTGCAATTCAAGATATTAGATGAATTTCCTTTGATGTTTCAGATTTTTTTAAAGAATGACAATACTGCACACTGTACTTTAGATTAAAATGATTCAAATGATTTATTGCACAAGATGCTTCCTTTTAAAATGCAATAAATATTGGTTATAAATATATTAAGGAACAGCTGTATTAAAATTGATTTTTGGATATGCAATTTATATCTCTCTAATAGTCTCTATGACCCTTTTCCTTTAGCTATAGAAAAGTATAAAAGGATATTTTTGTAGACTTTGCTATGATAGTCTTCTTTTCCCTTTTCCTTCTTTCCTCTTCAAACGGTGGGTACCATGAGGAGATGTGTGGCGCGATGACCCCTGGCCAGGGAGCAGGAACCAGGAACAGGGATACCTACTACACTACGCTTTAACAGATCAATAAATCCTAAACTCTAACTAACAGTCTGATTCAATTAGGTCTGTGATAACACTCCCTATCTACCTTCCAGAAAAAAACATATAATTAGGAATCCCTAGTCTTTCCCTCCCATGGTTGACAAATACAAGGAGTGTTGAGAGTAATTTTCTTTAAACTGGCCGAGAACATAAAAATTACCTGGGATTAACATAAATAACTCCCAGCAATACGAAATATACACTGCCGCCTGAATACGGTGCAGTCAATGTTCTCTCATAGGTGATTACCCATTCATGGTCACTGGGAATTTTTATACTTTTAAATCTCCTTCCCAGACCATTTAGATTTGAAGGAATATTTGAAAACAATATAGTCAGCGTTTATGCTGAGGTCTCACATATAACACTTTATTAAATCCACCCGTTTCACCAGCTCATTTACACATTAACAGTCTGGCAGGGTTTATGTTCATTGCCTTTCCACACCACTTCTCAGTCAGGTCAGGCCTCTCTAAAGCCCCTAAACCACGTCAGGCTTTTAGTTTAAGTACTAAGTCTTACTCATTCACTCCACACTCCTTCATGTCATTTAAAATACTCTCAGAACTGTTCTAAAACAGATTTGGTGTGGCATCTGAGCCCAGAGCATTTACACAGGTCTGCCCAGTGTCTCACTCACCTCCCAACTGACCAGCAAGCCGTTACCAAGGCAATCAGGTCTCAGCTTGCTCAGCTGTTCTCCCAGAGTGATGTCACTTTAGAACCCTCTCCCCAGCTCTAGCCCTCAGCACGAGTCCAACACTCCAAATTCCCCCAGCACACAAACCCTGCATTTAAAAATTAATTAACACCAATTTCAAACAAATACACATAACAAGCTTTTTTTAATTAATGGTAATATTAGTACCTGAGTGTCCCTTGAGCCCCAAAAATCCACTGGACCCTGGAGCAGGTAAACCCCTATAAAGGGGCACTGATAATTTTAATTTTTTTTTATTACCCCATCTACACTATTATATATCCATTCCTAAACTTCCATCCTTTTGGGGGCTGGTAACCACTTGTTGTTCAGGCATATTTTCAAGGCCGGTCTTCATGCCAGTAAGCATCTTTCTAAGCCTCCCTTCTCCATAAAAGAGTGCATTTCTGACATGCAAAGCCTACCCCAACTTCTCCCTGTACCAACGTGTGGATTCTTTAATTTTACTGCATAGCCATGTTTTGGCGTAAAAAGAAAACTGATTTTTCAGCTTATTCTGAGGGTGCCACACACACGCACACTATTCTAGATGTAGACAACCCCACTCTGTTTAAGCAATGTGTAGTATCCTCTGGGCCTAACCCTTGGACCCTTGGTGTAGCTGATGACATCATCACCACCTCTGATATTGAAACCAAATTAGAAAAGTACTGTTCCTTATATTCAGTTAAGTCAGAGCGTACGAGAAATGCTGCTTGTCTTTGGTTAATGGGGGCCATATGTAAGAAAATATTTAAAGGGTGTGCAGAATTGAAAGAGAAATTACAATCCAAAGAGAGAGAATGTATGGAAATAGATAAAGAAAAGGAGTTTTTATGCACAATAACTACTTGCTTAAGTTATCAAGCAGATTCTCTAAAACAGCAAGTCCAACAACAGGTAGCCTAAGAAAATCAAATGCAGACCCAAATTTCAGCTTTGGAAATACAAGCAAGCCAGGTTCCAGGCTTGAAACACTTAGTAAGACAGTTAACACTGCAGATTCCCACCCTAGGTGAAGATGCTGATCATACACATTGTCACAGGGAGACACAGGCCTTAAAACAAAAACTGCAGGATTCTCGCCTGCAGGTCTCACCTATTATAGGCCTCCCATATACCCCTCAGGACACATCGACAGCCACAGCTAACCTTGTGTCTGCTGTGATAAAGGTATCACAGTCTCAACCTATAGAAGGAGGTTTCACTCAAACTATTAGCTCACAACCCTTATCACAGACAGATATGGAAGTGATAGCTAAGCAGGTAGGCAAGGCAGACCCCAATAATTTTCCCCATGCTTGTGTTATGCTATGGAAGTTAGAGCAGGAAGAAAAACTTGATACAGAGGAACTGATTAAAATTGTTTGCCTCTGTATTAAGCTTAAATATGCAGAGCAAATGGAAAAAATATTAGTGTGGCTAAACAGATAGGCTTTTCCTTACTCAATTTGGCAACAGCTGCTTGTGTCTCTTTTGGCAGGAGAAGGTTTAAGGCCCAAAGTGCAGTTATCCAACAGGATAAGAATGAGAGTACTGAAGAATATGTTAGAAAAGCAGTACTATTACTGGTGATGACTGGACTAGCTGAGGGGAGAGATTCAAGAGGGCAGTTACCAAAAGATCTTTTAGATGTGCACACAAGTACTGAGGACCTCAGGGAAATTTGTCAGGGCATGCATCCTGCTATTGCAAGAGCTTTATGTTCTTGGGCACCAGGTGAGCCTGCTTCTGCTAGAGATTTGTGTGTGAAGGCAATGAATGTTGTAGGAGTATTTACCTGAGATCTTTGCTGGTCTTGGCCTATATAAGCCAAACCATTCTGTTATGATATGTTATGATATGAAACAGACGTTCAAATATTTGAAAAGTATTATTCCGCAAACGAACCTTTTCCGGAGGTGCGAAGGCGGTAGAACGAGAGGACACGAAATGAGATTGAAGGGGGGCAGACTCAAGAAAAATGTCAGGAAGTATTTTTTCACGGAGAGAGTAGTGGATGCTTGGAATGCCCTCCCGCGGGAGGTGGTGGAAATGAAAACGGTAACAGAATTCAAACACGCGTGGGATAAACATAAAGGAATCCTGTTCAGAAGGAATGGATCCTAAGGAGCTTAGCCGAGATTGGGTGGCAGAGCTGGTGGCGGGAGGCGGGGATACTGCTGGGCAGACTTATACGGTCTGTGCCCTGAAGAGGACAGGTACAAATCAAAGTAGGGTATACACAAAAAGTAGCACATATGAGTTTATCTTGTTGGGCAGACTGGATGGACCATGCAGGTCTTTTTCTGCCGTCATTTACTATGTTACTATGTTATAACAATATGGACACTTCTGCCTGTGGTCTGCATACATTTGTATTCATCAGAAACCAGCTTTTCTACAAAGGAAAATTACTGCTAAGCACACCATGATGACTTCATCCAATGACATATTATTTGTTGCAAACTAGCCCAGTTATCTCCTGGGAAGAATGGAGGAGAGAGACACACATGGCTCCAGGAGTACAGGATCCTACAGGGAGGATTGCATGCCATCGATAACAGTTTCATTGCTACAACAAAGGCTCTCTTCATGACCATGAATCTGGCTAGACATTATTACACCATCTGTAATTGGTCCACAGGTATCATCTGACCCATAAAAAAGTTGGACTGAAGAAGAGGAGGAGAGGAGAGGACCAGAAGACTTGCAGGATGACAGAAAGCTCGGAAAGAGCAAGAGACTGATTTCCTAAACACCAGTGAACTGCATACCTTGTAACAAACTCACAAGGTTAGCTCAGCTACGATATACGGCCTTACCTAAAGACTGTGTCATCTGCATCCAGAATACAGATCTCGGGCTTATTCCTGGACTGAGAGACTCGCTTAGGCTTCAGCTTGAGTCTAGGAGGAATCCGCTTCTTTACCATTAGAAGTCTGCCACAGACAGCAAGGTGAGATAACAGGATATACTACCTATACGGTCATGGGGATAATTAGTCCTTGGCTTTTGTCTGAGACAGATGGGTTTTATGTCATGACTTACAGTCTGTGAATTTAGCTGCTAACTATGTATTTTGCATAAGAACGTGTGGTGTAAGTTCTCATAATAAACATTAGGATATCAGTATTGTGATCGGTTGTGTAATCACTCATCTAGTTAGTCCATTAGGATAATCATATATCATTATCTATATATTATGGTGATAATCTATTTTTATAGCAAGTTATTTTGTATTTTGCTTGGCATTTTGCTTCAGAACTCTCTCTCGCTATATATATATATATATATATTTCTTTACCTAATAAATAAAATATATTCCATCTGTGGCATTGTTCCTTTTTCCAGCACATTGGGCCAAAGAGGTATGCTTCCCCTAGACACAAGTCCAGAATAATTGCTATTTAGTAGTGTTCTGTCAGCTATGTACGTCAGGATATACAGTGGGGGAAATAAGTATTTGATCCCTTGCTGATTTTGTAAGTTTGCCCACTGACAAAGACATGAGCAGCCCATAATTGAAGGGTAGGTTATTGGTAACAGTGAGAGACAGCACATCACAAATTAAATCCGGAAAATCACATTGTGGAAAGTATATGAATTTATTTGCATTCTGCAGAGGGAAATAAGTATTTGATCCCTCTGGCAAACAAGACCTAATACTTGGTGGCAAAACCCTTGTTGGCAAGCACAGCGGTCAGACGTCTTCTGTAGTTGATGATGAGGTTTGCACACATGTCAGGAGGAATTTTGGTCCACTCCTCTTTGCAGATCATCTCTAAATCATTAAGAGTTCTGGGCTGTCGCTTGGCAACTCGTAGCTTCAGCTCCCTCCATAAGTTTTCAATGGGATTAAGGTCTGGTGACTGGCTAGGCCACTCCATGACCCTAATGTGCTTCTTCCTGAGCCACTCCTTTGTTGCCTTGGCTGTATGTTTTGGGTCATTGTCGTGCTGGAAGACCCAGCCACGACCCATTTTTAAGGCCCTGGCGGAGGGAAGGAGGTTGTCACTCAGAATTGTACGGTACATGGCCCCATCCATTCTCCCATTGATGCGGTGAAGTAGTCCTGTGCCCTTAGCAGAGAAACACCCCCAAAACATAACATTTCCACCTCCATGCTTGACAGTGGGGACGGTGTTCTTTGGGTCATAGGCAGCATTTCTCTTCCTCCAAACACGGCGAGTTGAGTTCATGCCAAAGAGCTCAATTTTTGTCTCATCTGACCACAGCACCTTCTCCCAATCACTCTCGGCATCATCCAGGTGTTCACTGGCAAACTTCAGACGGGCCGTCACATGTGCCTTCCGGAGCAGGGGGACCTTGCGGGCACTGCAGGATTGCAATCCGTTATGTCGTAATGTGTTACCAATGGTTTTCGTGGTGACAGTGGTCCCAGCTGCCTTGAGATCATTGACAAGTTCCCCCCTTGTAGTTGTAGGCTGATTTCTAACCTTCCTCATGATCAAGGATACCCCACGAGGTGAGATTTTGCGTGGAGCCCCAGATCTTTGTCGATTGACAGTCATTTTGTACTTCTTCCATTTTCTTACTATGGCACCAACAGTTGTCTCCTTCTCGCCCAGCGTCTAACTGATGGTTTTGTAGCCCATTCCAGCCTTGTGCAGGTGTATGATCTTGTCCCTGACATCCTTAGACAGCTCCTTGCTCTTGGCCATTTTGTAGAGGTTAGAGTCTGACTGATTCACTGAGTCTGTGGACAGGTGTCTTTCATACAGGTGACCATTGCCGACAGCTGTCTGTCATGCAGGTAACGAGTTGATTTGGAGCATCTACCTGGTCTGTAGGGGCCAGATCTCTTACTGGTTGGTGGGGGATCAAATACTTATTTCCCTCTGCAGAATGCAAATAAATTCATATACTTTCCACAATGTGATTTTCCGGATTTAATTTGTGATGTGCTATCTCTCACTGTTACCAATAACCTACCCTTCAATTATGGGCTGCTCATGTCTTTGTCAGTGGGCAAACTTACAAAATCAGCAAGGGATCAAATACTTATTTCCCCCACTGTATATATATATTAGTAAAAAAGGCCCGTTTCTGTTAGAAATGAAACGGGCACTAGCAAGGTTTTCCTTGGAGTGTATGTTTCAGAAAGAGCGTGTGTGTGAGATGGAGCGTGTGTGTCAGAGAGAGAATGTGAGAGAGAGACAGAGTGTATGTGTTTGTGCGAGAGAGAGTGTGTGAGAGACAGTGTTTGTGTTTCTGTGTGACATTGTGTGAGAGAGAGGGACAAAGACAGTGAGTGTGTGAGTGAGAGTGTATGTGGCAGACAGAGAATGAGTGACTGCGTGTGTGGTGTGAGGAACCCCCTCACCCCCTCCCTCTCCCCTGCCCCCTTGCAGCCAGGCATGTGCAGCGACCCTCCTCTCCCCGTGTTCCCCCTGCAGCCACCCATGCCCATCAACCCTCCTCTCCCCCTGCTGCGTCCTTCCTGTCTCCCCTGCTCCCCCTGCAGCCACCCATGTGGTCTCAGCTCCCCCCCCCCCCCACCAGCATCCCTCCTGTCCCCCTGCAGGCACGCATGTGCAGCGTCCCTCCTCTCTCCCCTGTCCCCCCCTGCAGCCAGCCATGTCCAGTGACCCTTCTGTCCCCCTGCCCCCCCTGCAGCTACCCATGTCCAGTGACCCTCCTCTCCTGTGCAGCCCCCATGTCTGAGGACACTCCTCTCCTTTTTCCCTGTTCCTCCCCTGTGGCCAGCCATGTCCATCGACCCACCTGTCCCCCCTGATGACCACCAACCCTTCTGTCCCCCTGCCCGCCCTGCAGTGTCCGTCCTGTATCCCCTGTCCCCCTTGCAGGCACCCATGTGGTGTGTGGAGCCCCATCCCTATCTCCCTGTTCCCTGCCCCCCCTGCAGCAACCCATGTGCAGCGACCCTCCCCTCACCTCCCCCTGCTTCCTTCCAGCCACCCTTGTCCAGCGAGATCCCCCCTTCCCCCCCGCCAGCGCAGCACCCAAAGAAAGTCCCTTGTCCCCCCCTTCACGCATCACCCGACCCCCCCCCCCACTGTGGCACATCACCAAGCCCCTCCCCCCCTCATCAACCCCCCCCCCCCCCGCCACCCGCAACCACTAATACAAACTGTGTCCGGCGGCTGCTGCTTCTGCTATTCAGCAGCAGCAGCCCGTACATAAAGAAACCCCCCCCCCAAAAAAAAATCCTCCTAAAACGCACCTCCGTTGAGAAGCATCTCACATTGGCTGAAGTCTCAACATGCGCTCCTCCTCTCCCCTCTGACGTCTCGGCGTTTCTCCGGGGTCTTCCGGCAGGGGCACTGATGTTGAGGGGAGAGGAGGAGCGGCTGCAGAGACGTCAGCCAACGTGAGATGGTTCTCCATGGAGGTGCGTTTTAGGAGGTTGTTTTTTTGTTTGTTTGTTTTCTTTATGTACGGGCTGCTGCTGCTGAATAGAAGCAGCAGCAGCCGCCAGACAGAGGTCGTGGGTGGCGAGGCGGTCAATGTGGGGGGGGGGGGGGGCTTGGTGAAGCGGCGGGGGAGGGGTTGGGTGATGCAGCGAGGAGGGAAGGGGGAAGGGGCTTTCTGATGCCCCGTTGCACGGGTTGTTGTGGCGATGCGGCAGGGGGGGGGGCACTTAGAGGTGCACCGTCGACACTGTTTGTGTGTGTTTGTGTGTGTGTGTTTGTGTGTGTTTTTTGTGTGTGTGTGTTTTTTGTGTGTGTGTTTTTTGTGTGTGTGTTTTTGTGTGTGTGTGTGTGTGTGTGTGTGTTTTTTGTGTGTGTGTGTGTGTTTGTGTGTGTGCGTTTGCGTGTGTGTGCGTTTATGTGCGTTTGTGTGTGTGCGTTTGTGTGTTTGCATTTGTTTGTGTTTGTTTGTGTGTGTGTTTCTGTGTTTGTGTGTGTGCGTTTGTGTTTGCGTTTGCGTGTGTGTTTATGCGTGTGTGTGTGTATGCTTATGTGTGTGTGTTTGCGTTTGTGTGTGTGTTTGTGTTTGTGTGTTTGTGTGTGTGTTTATGTGTGTGTGTGTGTGTGTGTGTTGTGTGTTTATGCTTATGTGTGTGTGTTTGCGTTTGTGTGTGCGTTTGTGTGTGTTTGCGTTTGCGTGTTTATGTGTGTGTGCGTTTGCGTGTTTATGTGTGTGTGCGTTTGTGTTTGTGTGTGTGTGTGTGTTTGTGTTTGCTTATGTGTGTGTTTGTGTTTATGTGTGTTTCTGTGTGTGTGTTTGCGTTTGTGTGTATGTTTATGTGTGTGTATGTGTTTGCGTTTGTGTGTATGTTTATGTGTGTGTATGTGTTTGCGTTTGTGTGTGTGTTTATGTGTGTGTGTTTGCGTTTGTGTGTATGTTTATGTGTGTGTATGTGTTTGCGTTTGTGTGTATGTTTATGTGTGTGTATGTGTTTGCGTTTGTGTGTGTGTTTATGTGTGTGTGTGTGTGTGTGTGTGTTTGTGTGTGGGGGGGGGGGTTGCGGGTGGCTTTTGTGGTCATGTGGTTGGGGAGTTTGCCAGCAGTCTGTAGCAATTCCTAGGCAGGGGGAGGAGTATGGAAACACTCCCCCTGCCTGGGTCGTTGTTTGTTGGAGGGGGTTGCCAGTTGGTAGGGGTGCCTTTATGGATCCCTTTACTCTCTGTGTTCCGCCCTCGAGGGCGGGGCAGAGAGACATGGTGAGTTGGATGGCTTCACCACCATGAACTTACGAACTGTTTAGGGATTTTGCAGATGGCTTCAGCAGGTTGTCTTCAGAATGTTGAGGTAGCGTTTTATGTACAGATGGGGCGTGGCTGAGGGCGGGTCTATGAGTGAGGGTGACTGGTCCTAGCCTATGAAGACTACAGGATTTTTGTGCTTCTCTGCCTTGGAGTGAGCTTCTCTGCCTTGGAGTGAGCTTCAGAACATTCAAGGTGGGATTTATTAATATAGATATATATATACATATTAGGAGTTGTCCTCCTGGATATATACCCCTACAATGTCCAAAAGTATCAGGGTAGTGAGGCAATTACCCGGTTATTTTTTTTTTAATGAGGCAGATTGAAGAATGGTGGGATAGTTGGGGTGCAGTAAGGACAGTTTGTGGAGTGATGGGGTAGTTTTTGAGGTAAGGACAGTTTGCAGGGCAGTGAAAGAGTTATGGGGATGGTTTTCAGGGTAGGGAAGTTTTTTGTGGTGGTGGTGGGGGGGGGGTAGTTTTATTTTGGGGGGGGGGGATGAGGCAGTTGGGAGAGTACAGAACAATAATGAGGCAGTTAAAGCAGCGATTTCCTAACTGCTATGTTACACTGTATGTGTTTCTATGTTGCACAAGCTGGAACGTCACCCATAGAAAAGCACTGGGCCACTTTTTGGGGAGGCCTATTTCTCCAGAACAGCCAGTCCGACCAGACCCATGTTTAACTTAATCTATCTTTTTATAAATGTGCCCAGTTTCATCCCATTCTGTTATATTTTTGCAGAGTTATTTTGTCCCCAGACAGACATTCTTGACCCCTTTCATATAATTATTTCATTTTTCCTGGAATAAAAACCACTGTTATGCAGATTCTCCCATGATTACTATACATCATTCACCTTCTACAAATGCACCATTTTTACCTGTAGTTCCAGAAGTATAGATGTACATGCCTGGGGTTTTAGGCTTAACATTTGATCTGAAGGATTCCGAAATAGGCTCGTCTGAACATGTTTCAATTTTGTCACTTAAGCTCTCAATCCCATTTGTGGTGGACTCTCTGCTTAGATAAAATATTTTCACATTTTCCTTTTGCAGGCTTGGCATTATTTCTTGGACAGCAGCATTCAGGCCTTAAACAAAGAAAATTAAATTGAACAAATACTAATTTATATTTTTTATTGGAGAACGCACATAGGGCCCCATTCACTAAGCTGCGCTAGAGGTGTGTTAGTGCTTTTAGCGTGTGCTATGTAGGACCCACAATATTCCTATGGGCGGCTACACAGCTAGCACATGCTAATTTTGTGCATACGCTAAAAACACTAGCGCACCTTAGTAAAAAGGGCCCAGAATTATAACAATACAAAATACGTACAATGAACAACATGTTTTATAACAACCTAAGGGGTCCTTTTACATGACCATGTTTCAGCGGGTGTTGCCTGCATCGGGGGGGGGGGGGGGGGGGGGGGGGGTCTGCAGTCTCACAAGGTTGGAGTGGAGGAGTGGCCTAGTGGTTAGAGTGGTGGACTTTGGTCCTGGGGAACTGGGTTCGATTCCCACTGCAGGCACAGGCAGCTCCTTGTGACTCTGGGCAAGTCACTTAACCCTCCATTGCCTCAGGTACAAATAAGTACCTAAGCCGCATTGAGCCTGCCACGAGTGGGAAAGTACGGGGTACAAATAAAAAACAAAACAAAACAAGGTTAATACACATAATGCACTTTGGTATTGGATAAATAAATGCTTAGAAGTGGTTTTTGGAGCTTCCCTCCCAGCATTACAAGTAGACCTCGGATGCAGACAACATTCGCCAAAACACAGCCTTGTTCGGTCAGCCAAATACTTCATGTTTTGACAATAAACCTTGGACTGGATGAGTTTGGTCTCCTTGGTTGCTTTTTTTTTTCTCTCCTTGATTTGTCACCGCTGTTTTTCTTGGATTCAATTTTGTAATAAGCCATTTATTTATTTATTGCATTTGTATCCCACATTTTCCCACCTTTTTGCGGGCTCAGTGTGGCTTACAATACATTATGAATCATGGAAATACAATTTGTTACAACTTGGTTATGGATTACATTGTGGTGAGTCGTTTGAGTCAAAGTTAAAGTATCGATAAGGAGTATAATCATGGAAAAAGCACTGAAACATTGGAAGGAAGCAAGGGAGACAAAAAGGGGCAATATATAATAACAGGAACACACTTGGTATACATTTTCTGTGAGTAAAGGTATGAGTGTGGTATGATTTCGGGGGATGAGAATACAGGAGTGGCTGTAATGATGCATAACTGAACAATGTACATAAGTACATAAGTAATGCCATACTGGGAAAAGACCAAGGGTCCATCGAGCCCAGCATCCTGTCCACGACAGCGGCCAATCCAGGCCAAGGGCACCTGGCAAGCTTCCCAAACGTACAAACATTCTATACATGTTATTCCTGGAATTTTGGAGTTTTTAAACTCTGCTAAGCTAACCGCCTTCACCACTTTCTCCGGCAACGAATTCCAGAGTTTAATTACACGTTGGGTGAAGAAACATTTTCTCCGATTTGTTTTAAATTTACTACACTGTAGTTTCATCGCATGCCCCCTAGTCCTAGTATTTTTGGAAAGCGTGAACAGAAGCTTCACATCCACCTGTTCCACTCCACTCATTATTTTATATACCTCTATCATGTCTCCCCTCAGTCGTCTCTTCTCCAAGCTGTATAGCCCTAGCCTCCTTAGTCTTTCTTCATAGGGAAGTCGTCCCATCCCCGCTATCATTTTAGTCGCCCTTCGCTGCACCTTTTCCAATTCTACTATATCTTTCTTGAGATGCGGCGACCAGAATTGAACACAATACTCAAGGTGCAGTCGCACCATGGAGCGATACAACGGCATTATAACATCCTCACACCTGTTTTCCATACCTTTCCTAATAATACCCAGCATTCTATTCGCTTTCTTAGCCGCAGCAGCACACTGAGCAGAAGGTTTCAGTGTGTTATCGACGACGACACCCAGATCCCTTTCTTGGTCCGTAACTCCTAACGTGGAACCTTGCATGACGTAGCTATAATTCGAGTTCTTTTTTTCCCACATGCATCACCTTGCACTTGCTCACATTAAACATCATCTGCCATTTAGCCGCCCAGTCTCCCAGTCTCGTAAGGTCCTCTTGTAATTTTTCACAATCCTGTTGTGATTTAACGACTTTGAATAACTTTGTGTCATCAGCAAATTTAATTACCTCGCTAGTTACTCCCATCTCTAAATCATTTATAAATATATTAAAAAGCAGCGGTCCTAGCACGGACCCCTGAGGAACCCCACTAACTACCCTTCTCCATTGTGAATACTGCCCATTTAACCCCACTCTCTGTTTCCTATCCTTCAACCAGTTTTTAATCCACAATAGGACATTTCCTCCTATCCCATGACCCTCCAATTTCCTCTGTAGCCTTTCATGAGGTACCTTGTCAAACGCCTTTTGAAAATCCAGATACACAATATCAACCGACTCCCCTTTGTCCACATGTTTGTTCACTCCTTCAAAGAATTGAAGTAAATTGGTCAGGCAAGATTTCCCCACACAAAAGCCATGCTGACTTGGTCTCAGTAATCCATGTCCTCGGATGTGCTCTGTAATTTTGTTTTTAATAATAGCCTCTACCATTTTCCCAGGCACCGACGTCAGACTCACCGGTCTATAATTTCCCGGATCTCCCCTGGAGCCTTTTTTAAAAATGGGCGTTACATTGGCCACCCTCCAATCTTCCGGTACCACGCTCGATTTTAAGGATAAGTTGCATATCACTGGCAGTAGCTCCGCAAGCTCGTTTTTCAGTTCTATCAGTACTCTAGGATGAATACCATCCGGTCCAGGAGATTTGCTACTCTTCAGTTTGCCGAACTGCCCCATTTCGTCCTCCAGGTTTACCGTGAAGTCAGTAAGTTTCTCCGACTCGTCCGCTTGAAATACCATTTCCGACACCGGTATCCCACCCAAATCTTGTGGGCTTTATGTGTTTTGGTTCTTTCCGTAAATTTTCTCAAAAAGATGGGTCTTCAATAATTTGCGGAAGGTGGTTTGTTCGTAGATCGCTTTCAGGTTGCGTGGTAGTGTGTTCCAGAACTGCGTGCTCATGTAAGAAAAGGTTGCCGCGTGCAGCGCCTTGTATTTCAAGCCCTTGCAATTAGGGAAGTGGAGGTTGAGGAACGTTCGTGATGATCTTTTAGCATTTCTGGGTGGTAAGTCTATTAAATCAGACATGTAGGCTGGGGCTTCGCCATGAATGATTTTGTGGACTAATGTGCATACTTTAAAAGTGATGCGTTCCTTGAGTGGGAGCCAGTGTAGATTCTCTCGTAAGGGTTTTGCACTTTCATATTTTGGTTTTCCGAAGATGAGTCTGGCTGCTGTATTCTGGGCTGTTTGAAGTTTCCTCAGTATATGCTCTTTGCAACCTGCATATAGTGAGTTGCAGTAGTCCAGATGGCTGAGTACGAGGGATTGCACTAGGCTGCGAAAGACGGATCTTGGGAAGAATGGTCTTATTCTTTTCAGTTTCCACATGCTGTAGAACATCTTTTTGGTTGTATTGTTTGCATGAGTTTCGAGTGTTAGGTGGCGGTCGATAGTGACTCCAAGGATTTTTAACGTTTCTGAGATTGGAAGGTTTAGTTTAGGTGTGTTTATAGCGGTGAATTCATTCGTGTTGTACTGGGAAGTGAGTATCAGGCACTGAGTTTTTTCTGCATTTAGTTTCAAACGAAATGCATCTGCCCATGTGTTCATGATGTGTAGACTTTGGTTGATTTCATTGAAGATTTCTTTAATATCTTGTTTGAAAGGGATGTATATTGTTACATCGTCGGCGTGGTTGTGGTTTGATAGGAGTTTTGCCAAGGGGGTCATCATTAGGTTGAAAATGGTTGGTGAGAGGGGTGATCCTTGTGGTACTCCACATTCAGGTGTCCATGCAGCAGACGTTGTTGAGTTCGATGTGACTTGATATGACCGCTGGGTTAGGAACCCCTTGAACCAGTTTAGGACATTTCCTCCAATGCCAAAATATTCGAGTATGTGTAATAGGATTTCGTGGTCAACCATATCGAAGGCACTTGACATATCAAATTGTAGAAGGAGTATATTGTTGCCAGTTGCAATCATTTGTTTAAATTTAGTCATGAGAGTGATTAATACTGTCTCTGTGCTGTGATTCGATCGGAATCCTGATTGGGCATCATGCAGTATTGAGTGTTTGTTTAGATAGTTTGTGAGTTGTTTAGTTACCATTCCTTCGGTTATTTTGGTTATTAGTGGTATGGATGCTACTGGTCTGTAATTGGTTATTTCGCTTGCACTTTTCTTTGTATCTTTGGGTATTGGGGTGAGTAAAAATTTTTCCTTTTTCTTTAGGGAAAAGTCCGTTTTTTAGCATGAAGTTTACGTGATTCGTTAGGTCTATTTTGAATTGTTGAGGAGCTGATTGCATGAGGTTGTTTGGGCATATGTCTAGTTTGCAGTGGGATTTGGCAAATCTTTTAAGTGTTTCAGAGATGAGGTCTTCTGATATTAGTTCAAATTCGGTCCAAGTTCTGTCTGCTGGGTAAGTTCCGTCTTCTGGGTCTAGACAGTCTAGAAGTGTGGCGTATTCAATAGGGCTGGCGGGTATTTTAAGTCGTAGTTGTATAATTTTCTCCTTGAAGTATTTCGCAAGGTTGTCAACATCTGGGATGTTTTTGCTGTTGTTTGTAATTGGTGTGGTGTCTAATAGTTTGTTCACAAGGTCGAAGAGTTTATGTGTGTCTTTGTAATTTGGTCCTATTATTGTTTTGTAATGTAGTCTTTTAGTCTGTTTTATGGTATATTTGTATTTCCTCCGAAGTAGTTTCCAGGCATTTAGTGTTTGTTCATCTCTCTTTTTGTTCCATGCGCGTTCTAGTTTCCTAACTTGTGTTTTAAGTTTTTTCAGCTCTTCGGTGAACCATGGGTTTGGTTTTTTCCTGTGTGACGTTCTGGTTTGGATTGGGGCAATTTTGTCTAATGTTGTTGTACATAATTCGTCCCATTCTTGGAGGAATTGGATGGTGTCAGCATTTGTTGACCATTCGTTCTAGTAGATCTGTTGCCAGAATGTTATGGGGTCTATTTTTCCTCTCGTGGTGTATGTTGTTCGCTCATGTTTATTGATTGTGCTTATATGTGTTTTTCGCCAGTAGAGAGAGACATTTGCTTTATGGTGGTCTGACCATATCGTGGGTGTCCATCTTGTGTCAGTAAGTATGATAGTAGAATCCGGGTCAAATTTGTGTGTTATGATGTCTAGTGTGTGTCCTTTTTTGTGTGTTGGTTGCGTGTTGGGTGCGTGCAGGTCCCAAAGTTTTAAGAATTCTTTGCATTCTTGTGTGCCTGTTGAGGTGTCGTCTTCAAGGTGTAGGTTGATGTCTCCTATTATAAGGATGTTTGAGGCAGATACACAAGTGTTCGAGATGAAGTCCATTAGTTGTGTTTGGGAGTCTTGCCATTTTCCTGGTGGTCTATAGAATAAGATTGCGTTAAGGTGTCCTATTAGGTTTGGATGATTAATTCTTGTCGAGGCAATTTCAAGTTGTGGTGAGGTAGATTCACCCGTGGTTGTGATGGTGAATTCGGGTTTGTAAATTATGGCTATTCCGCCCCCTCTTTTTCCATTTCGAGTCCAGTGGGTGATTTTGTATTCTGGTGGGCGTGTTTCTAAGATGGCGGGGTCTGTGGGGCTGTGGAACCAGGTTTCTGTGATAAATAGAAGGTCTAAATTGTCTGTGGTGATCCAGTCTAGTATATCTACTGAGTTGCTTACTGCTGATCTTGCATTGATGTATCCTAGTTGGATTGAGCGGTGTGGTTCTGTAGGGAGGTTCGTTGTGTTTATTTTTATTAGTTGTCTATTTCTTTGGTGGTTGAGATTGTTGTTGTTGTTGTTGTTGTTTTCCTCTTTTTATTGGTGGTGTTCATGTCCGGGAATTTTTCCTTTTAGTTGGTTGTTGTGTCTTTGGTTTGGTGGGTTGTTAAAAGGTTGTACACAGGGTTGGTGTATTGTAGGTGGTTTGTTATGGATGTTCTTTAGAGTGGGCATTGTGTGTGTGTGAGTGCTGTATGATTTGTGAGTTGTGGGGTTGTTATTGTCTGAGTTATGGGTTGTGTTTGCGTGTAGGAGTAGGGTGAGACAATGGATGGTTAGAAGTGTTTTACTGGTATTCATATCTGTGTTTAAGGCGCTGTTACATACATTCAGTTGGTTTACATTCAAAGCGAAGCAAAGCTTACATTTGCATTTAAGCTTAGCAACGTTCAGTTGGTTTACATTCAAAGCGAAGCAAAGCCTACATTTGCATTTAAGCTAGCAAAATTTCATTCTGATCGTGCTTGGTTTATAATCAGAGCAAAGCAAAGCCTGTGTTTACAGTTGGAGCATAATATTGAGTGTTACATATTAGTCTAGCTATCTTACTGCGCACGGTGGTCAGAACAGGCCAAGTGAGATAATTACATTTAAATTAGGCTGTTAGCAGTGCAAATACAAGCTGTTCCCTTACCTTGTTTTTAAAGCGAAGCAAGGTAATTGTATTAGATTATTATATGGAATAATGATATTTGGTTGAGCGGCTCATTTGCATTCTATGAATAATGTTTAAGATATTTAAAAAAAAAAAATAAAGATCTGCATTAACTCATTACAGGGGATGGTGCTTTTTGGCGTGGCAACTCATTTGTCTTCTATTTAAAGCAGTAAAGCAAAGCAAGTATAAACTTTTAAGTCCAAATTAAAAGCGATGCATGCAATAAAAGCCTTATATTTAAGCAAGCAGAGCAAAATATAGACTTTTAAATTAAGCTGAATGAGTACATGCAGTTAAAGCAAAGCAAGCATTTACTTTAGTTGTTACAGGTTGTGTTGTCCTTATTCCGTGGTCTTCTGATTGTTACCTGGTCCAGACTTCTGCTGGTATCCTGACCACTCTCTGCTCGCTGCCTGCCCAGACTTCTGCTGGTATCCTGACCACTCTCTGCTCGCTGCCTGCCCAGACTTCTGCTGGTATCCTGACCACTCTCTGCTCGCTGCCTGCCCAGACTTCTGCTGGTATCCTGACTACTCTCTGCTCGCTGCCTGCCCAGACTTCTGCTGGTATCCTGACTACTCTCTGCTCGCTGCCTGCCCTGACTTCTGCTGGTATCCTGACTACTCTCTGCTCGCTGCCTGCCCTGACTTCTGCTGGTATCCTGACTACTCTCTGCTCGCTGCCTGCCCTGACTTCTGCTGGTATCCTGACTACTCTCTGCTCGCTGCCTGCCCTGACTTCTGCTGGTATCCTGACTACTCTCTGCTCGCTGCCTGCCCTGACTTCTGCTGGTATCCTGACTACTCTCTGCTCGCTGCCTGCCCTGACTTCTGCTGGTATCCTGACTACTCTCTGCTCACTGCCTGCCCTGACTTCTGCTGGTATCCTGACTACTCTCTGCTCGCTGCCTGCCCAGACTTCTGCTGGTATCCTGACTACTCTGGGCTGGGTGTCCACATCAATCTCCACCTCCACACCACCTGCAGTCCGCAGTCCGCCAACCCCATGTTTCCGGAAGTCCTGTTGGCCACCAGCACCTGGGGGCTCAACTCCCGGGGAACAGCAGTTGCCGCATGTGAAGACTAGGGGTTGTTCGGCTGTCCGCTGGGGGCTGGTGTCTACCTTAACCTCAGCACTCCAGCTGGACCCAAGGGCTCAGGAGATTCCAGTTCATGACAGATGGGCGCCTTTCTCTTTTGAAAATGAGCCCAAAAGTCAACATGGATTTAGTGAAGGGAAATCTTGCCTCACCAACCTACTATATTTCTTTGAAGGGGTGAACAAACATGTGGATAAAGGTGAGCCGGTTGATATTGTGTATCTGGATTTTCAGAAGGCGTTTGACAAAGTACCTCATGAAAGACTCCAGAGGAAATTGGAGAGTCATGGGATAGGAGGTAGTGTTCTATTGTGGATTAAAAACTGGTTAAAAGATAGAAAACAGAGAGTATTATTATTTGTTACATTTGTATCCCACATTTCCCCACCTACTTGCAGGCTCAATGTGGCTTACATAGTACAGTAGAGGCATTCACCAGGTCCGGTAAAGAACAAATACAAGGTTATGTTGTGGTCTAATAAGGTTCATGTGTTTCAGGCATATTGGGATCAATGGGAGGAAAGGTAATGTAATGATTTTACAAGCTTTGGTTTTGCTGTGTTGCAGAATGTAGGCACTTATATTGGGTTGGTAGGGTATGCCTTTTTAAACAGGTTGGTTTTTAGTGATTTCCTAAAATTCAGATGGTCGTAGATTGTTTTCACTGCATTTGGCAATGCGTTCCACAGTTGTGTGCTTATGAAGGAGAAGCTGGATGCATAGGTTGATTTGTATTTCAGTCCTTTGCTATTTGGGTAGTGGAGGTTTAGATATGTTCGTGATGATCTGATTGTATTTCTAGTTGGTAGATCTATGAGGTCTGTCATGAAACCCGGGACTTTGCCATAGATAATTTTGTGGACCAGGGTGCAGATTTTGAAGGTGATACGTTCTTTGATTAGGAGCCAATGCAGTTTTTCTCAGAGGGGTTTGGCACTTTCGAATTGTGTTTTACCAAATATCAGCCTGGCTGCTGTGTTTTGAGTGGTCTGGAGTTTCTTTGTGAGTTGTTCTTTATATCCCGCATAAATTCCGTTGCAGTAGTCTGCATGGCTTAGTACCATTGATTGGATTAGGTTCCGAAATATTTCCCTCGGGAAGAAAGGTTTTACGCGCTTAAGTTTCCACATGGAGTGGAACATTTTCTTAGTTGTTGAGTTCACGTGGCTCTCTAGTGCAAGGTTGCAGTCGATTGTAACGCCGAGTATTTTCAGGTTATCTGAGATAGGGAGGGTGTGGTCTGGGGTGTTTATGGTAGTGGGTTTGTACATATTGTATTGAGACGAGAGGATGAGGCAGTGTGTTTTTTCAGTATTCAGTTTCAGTTGAAATGAATTAGTCCATGGTGTTCAAACCGAGCTTCATTTCACTGGTGATTTCTGTCAGATCGTGTCTGAAGGGAATGTATATTGTGACATTGTCTGCGTAGATGAATGGATTGAGGCCTTGATTGGATAAGGACTTGGCCAGTGGGATCATCATTATGTTGAAAAGTATTGGTGATAGTGGTGATCCTTGAGGTACTCCGCAATCTGCTTTCCATGGTGGTGATATGTTTGAGCTCGATTTCACTTGGTATGTTCTGGTGGTTAGAAATCCCTTGATCCAGCTGAGTATATTTCCACTGATCGCAAAGTAATCTAGGAGTCTTAGTAGTATATTGTGGTTTACCATGTCGAATGCACTCAACATGTCGAATTGGAGGAGAAGTATGCTTTTACCTGTAGCTATTTCCTGCTTGAATTTGGCCAGGAGAGTGACTAACACTGTTTCGGTGCTATGGAGGAGGCAAAATCCTGATTGTGATTGATGTAGTATTGAGAACTTGTCCATGTAATCAGTGAGCTGTTTGGTCCCCATGCTCTCCATCAATTTGACTGCTAGTGGGCTAGATGCAACTGGGCAGTAGTTGGCGAGTTCGTTTGTTTTTTTTCTTGGTATCTTTTGGTATTGGGGTGAGTAGGATGTTGCCATATTCCTCGGGGGAAAAGACCTTTTTCGAGCATGTGGTTTAGGTGGTATGTGAGGTCTACTATGAAGCGGTTGGGGGCGGATTTAAGTAGGTAGCTGGGGCAGGTGTCCAATTTGCAGTGGGTATTGGAGAACCTCTGAGTCGCATGGGTAACTGATTCGACGGTGAGGAGAGCAAAGTTTGACCAGGTACGGTCTGCTGGGTTTTCTCCAGAGGTTGGGTCCAAGCCATTGATGAAGTTTTCGATGTCGGTGTTGTGCTGAGGAAGTGTGTTGCGTAGTTTTGTTATTTTTTCATTGAAGTGTTGAGCAAATTTGTCTGCAGATGGGATGTCTGTGTTGGTTGTGGTGACTGGGGTGGTGTTTAGTTGTTTATTTACAAGTTGGAATAGTTTCTTCAGGTCATTGTAATCCGGTCCTATTTTAGTTTTGTAATAAGAACTTTTGTTCTGTCTTATTGCATATTTGTATTTTCTTTGTATTTGTTTCCATGCGTTGAGTGTATATTCATTTTTTGTTTTTTTTCCATGCTCATTCGTGTTTCCTGGATTGTGTTTTGAGTTTTTTCAATTCGTCATTGAACCATGGTTTCGAGTTTTGTCTTCGTGATATTTTTGTTCTTAGGGGTGCTATTTCGTCTAGTACGCTTCTGCATCTTTCATCCCAGTCAGAGAGGTAGGGTATGGAGTCCGTTCATGCAGACCATTCGTCGTCATATATCTGTTGCCAGAATTCTTTTGGGTCTATTTGGCCTCTTGTGTTGTAGGTTGTATGTTCTTGTACATGGTGTGATCCCTTCTTCTGCCAATTTAGGGATAGATTAAGTTTGTAGTGGTCGGTCCAAGGTGTTTCTGTCCATTTGATATGTTTATTAGTAGGTTGTGGTCTGTGGACAATTTGTGTGAGAAGAGGTCCAGCGTGTGCCCTTTGACGTGAGTAGCTTGCAGGTGTGGCCACTTGAGATCCCATGAGTGGAGGCATTCCTTACATTCTCATGCGTTGGTGGAATTTGGGTCTTCTAGGTGAAGTAGGGGTAAATGGTCAGTATTCTCAATGGAGAAGGGTAGTTAGTGGGGTTCCCCAGGGGTCTGTGCTCGGACCACTGCTGTTTAACATATTTATAAATGACCTAGAGATGGGAGTAACTAGTGAGGTAATTAAATTTGCTGATGACACAAAGTTATTCAAAGTCTTTAAATCGCACGAGGATTGGAAAACAAAAATGAGGATGTTATAATGCCTTTGTATAGCTCCATGGTGCGACTACACCTCGAATATTGTGTTCAATTCTGGTCACCGCATCTCAAAAAAGATATAGTGGAATTAGAAAAGGTGCAGATAAGGGTGACAAAAATGATAAAGGGGTTGGGACAACTTCCCTATGAGGAAAGGCTAAAGCGGCTAGGGCTCTTCAGCTTGGAGAAAAGGCGGCTGAGGGGAGATATGATAGAAGTCTATAAAATAATGAGTGGAGTTGAATGGGTAGATGAGAAGCATCTGTTTACGCTTTCCAAAAATACTAGGACTAGGGGGCATGCAATGAAGCTACAATGTAGTAAATTTAAAACGAATCGGAGAAAATTTTTCTTCACTCAACGTGTAATTAAACTCTGGAATTTGTTGCCAGAGAATGTGATAAAGGCGGTTAGCTTAGCAGAGTTTTAAAAATGTTTGGACGGCTTCCTAAAGGAAAAATCCATAGACTGTTATTGAATGGACATGGGGAAAAACCACTGTTTCTGGGATAAGCAGTATAAAATGTTTTGTACTTTTTTGGGATCTTGCCAGGTATTTGTGACCTGGATTGGCCACTGTTGGAAACAGGATGCTGGGCTTGATGGACCTTTGGTCTTTCCCAGTATGGCAATACTTATGTACGTATGAGCACGAGAGAGACCCCAGCGCCGGGCCCAGGGAATTCTGCCCCCCGCCCCCCCCCCCCCCTCTCGGCGGCCCTGTCCTTTTTTTAAAAAATGTGTAGAGGAAGTACAAATGAAAGTGTGTTCTCATAAGGAAGAAGATATTCATAGAGCTGTGCATATTGTTAAACCAAAAACCTGCATCTACTGTACTTCAATAAAAAAAAAAAGCAGTGTATAAAATACAATTTATAAAATGCAGAACATAATAAGTAAACTATTCTTTATAAGAAGGCATCATGAAATGATAAATTTATGGTGTTCACTGTACACATTTGCTACCTATCAGGGTCACGCAGAAACCTAACCTCCTTTTTCCTATAGGATCAACTGGATCCAAATTCGCTTTATTCACGGGTTTTCCAGGAATCTAACCCCAGCGAATTGTGAGAATGGACTGTAGTTGTAAACAAAGGGTTATAGCATCAAAGACTAGTAGAGGATGTTTCTAAATGAAATGGAAGGCCAAACAGGAAACTGTAAAGCCCCGCAAAAGGGATGGGCCTCACACACATTATCTACCACAATAACATAAATTTGTATGAACCAGAGATAAAAGTATGTCCATAGCATAAGGTTTTCACTGTTCCAGAAAAGAGTTCAAAGGAAATTAGACTCGTTCTACAATGTTCTGGGATGAACACTGCACTGTGGTTGAGTGATAAAGACTGCAGTCTACTATGATATATCCAGGGCTTTTCTTGAGGGGGTACTGAGTACTGGCACCTTTTCCATTGTCTGCTAAAATTGACCCATGGACCCCAATTTTAATGAAAGAGCTCAGGCTTTACACACCAATTCTGCCTTGTCATAGATTCTGTGACTAGTTGCAGGGGGCCTGCTTATTGTGGGGTGGGTCCCTCAGTGATCACCCCACCCCTGAAGGGTGGCCTAGCATTTGAGTACCGGCACCTTTTTTGCTAGAAAAAACGCACTGGATATATCCAAATTAAAATATCCAAGTCACGGTACTGATCTGGCATTATAAATCTCCAAATTAACACAAAAAAGAAATTAAAATAAAACTAATCCTTTATTAATAGCACTAAGACACAATAGATTGAGCCTAAACAAGCCTTTGGCCTTGTTCTTCACATACTTATCTTTTTATTTATTCATGGCATGCACATGGAGACACTACCCCCAAGACCAACCTCTATCTAATACAAATCAGTTCTAACTAATCCTTCTCCACCTCAGTTACAATAAAGTCTTGTTAGCTCCACTCCAAATTTAACCTAATTCACCATCACTTATCCCCCACAGTTAAAAGCTTGACTCCTAAGTCAAGCCTTCATAGCTTTCCAGAAATACAAGTAATTGTTTCCTGTCATAACTCCAGAGGCCATTTATTCCATACTAAAGTACAGCACCCCTGGGTATCTCTTAATACGATTCTTAATATGATACTATCAAGGGTTTAAATACAACAGACAAATCACACATTTTTATTTTACCAATAACATTACAAACAGCTTTTCGAAGAGCAATTGGTCTGAAACACTGAGCAACAGATTACTGCAGTTAAAACTCAAAAAGCAAAGAGCACAGATTGTTGATTTTTTTTTTTCATGAGGCCTTTGAAACTAGGAAATGAAAATGGAACAGTCTATGCAAAGTTCATATTCTTCACTGCATTTGAGTATTACCTTTACTTTAATAACCTTTAGCCATTCCAAGTAATGTTATCTTTTACGGGATTATATTTAACTAGTGGCCTGGATATAACCTACCTCTTTAGCAACAGATACAGGTAATAGTATCCAGAATTTGAGATTAGCTCTCAGATCAACTGAACACATTTATTTACAAATGGGCAAAGGGCTGCAACTACTAGGTTTAACAAGAGGTGAAGGGGTATCAGAGTTTATATGGGAAGAAAAGAATTTTGTCTCAAATATTTAGCTCAAACAAATTTGCTTCTGTAAAAGGACATAATATCTTCATATATTAATAAGGTGCATCTTGAAGATGGGTGTATATCCTCTGCTTGCATGCAGACCCTATCATAAAAATGAAAAACAACTTATGGGAGTTTAAATAACAATGCATTTTTCGGTTACCATGCCACAAATCTGCTGATGGTACATCCTATCAAACACAAAATGATTTCTGCCAGCACTAATTCTGCTTATTTTACCACAAAATCTGTAGGGCCCTGATGCAAGCCAGATCTGCATTCTAATGTGGAACATATCATCTGCAAATCCTCCTGCTGTGGTATGTTTGGCCATGGAAGGATGCAATTATAAGTCCCCCAGTTTTAAGTAGATCTAGAGGCGCTTGCAGTCTTGAAGAAACACTGCTATTTGGTTTGTAACTTATTAATGTTTCTGATAGTGTTTATATGCAGAGGATGTAAGCTCATTCTCGAAGGTATATTTTATTGATATATGAAGGCACAGGGGGAAATATTCAGCCCATAGTGGTAGCCAGCTTGCAAACTGCTTAGCGCTGCAGGCTGACCTGACCCCAGATTTTCAATTCCGAGGTATGTATGGCTTCTAGCACTGAATATCCGGGTATGTCCACTGATCTGGAAACGAACCAGGCAACAGCCAATATTCAGACCAGTGCCTCGTTAACTCATCACAAAAAGTTAGGACAGCCTTTTTAGTGTCCTAACTTTATGCAGTTACTTAGCCGGTTAGTGGACTGAATACTGCTGCTAACCAGCTAAGTTGCCACTCTGCCCTAACTACACTCTGGCTCACCCCTAACCTAGGTAGCTAGGGGATGGCCAGATAGTGGAGAAATTTAGCGGCACTAACCGGTTAAATGTCACAGAATATTAGCGACCATCTCGCTCAGCAGGGATCAAGTCCTTTTGAATATAGACCCCATGTCACACCCTGGGTCAGCGGGGAAGTAGTGAGCTTTTGTGCCATCGCCCGGAATGGGAGGCAGGCAGCCAACGTAGCCCCAGGTCTTCACCTGACCAACCGCCATTCCTCGAAGTTTGAACCTTGGGTTCAGGGAGCCAACAGGACTTAGGATCCCTCAAAGGTGGGGCTGGCAATGGCTCAGAGGCCGGCCAGTAGTAGGGGCAAAGTGGTAGACAGGAGATCCAGAGGGCTTTTAGAGACAATAGCAGGAGAATCGGGAACCAGGTGTGGATCCAGTCAGGCGGCAGGTAGATGGAGTAATCAAATACTAGGCGTGGGTCAGGTGAGGTCAGGTAGCAAGCAAGTGAAGTCAGATATCAGGTGTGGGCAGTGGTGTGCTGGTAAATTTTTAACAGGCTCTCTCCCCCATCCACCTCTGCGCCCCCCCATCCACCTCTGCGCGGCGCCCCCCCCCCCCCCCCCCCTTTCCCACACACAAAGAAATTGCAAAGCTGGCTATTCCCAGGAACAGAGTTAGCTGGTAAAGTATTAACATGCAATTTTATTATACATTATTGGTACAAAGGATATGCACATGGTTTTGCTTTTTAAACCCAAGGTAAATCCTAAGGGCGGTTGAACAATAAACTGTGTTGTTTCTGACTTTACTTGTTTTGGAGTGCTTTGGGTCCTCCTACTGATCTGTACATGTGCTGTCTGGAATTTTGGAAGAAAGAAATAAGGAAATAAAAATTAAATTTTGGACATACTCTGTAGAAGTTGTTTTCTTTTGCAATGTGATGTGATGGATGGATGCCTGTTCTGGTGTATGAATGTGATAATATTTGAATAACTACCTATACTAAATGGCTATGGATTACTGAACATATGGTATCTATCATTAAAGGACAAACTTTTAAATGCTCAGTTGGGTATATATCATATATATGCTAATCTCAAATGTTTCAGACATATATCCATCTATTTGTTCCCATGATATAACTGAATTCTATTATTCTGTCCCAGTGTATTTTGAAATGTAAGCCAACTTTGCTTGGAATGTGTGATAAATGTTTTTAAAAAAATCCTTTATCCTCCATCTTTTAAGACACTGCCTACCTGCTGGATAGTGATGGTGGCACAAGGAAAGCAAGTTTGGTCCAGTGAAGACTAACTCAAAATAACCTGGCTGTTCCTCAGCTGGGCCTATTACCATATTGAAAATGCGACCATACCAAGCCACAAAACAACCTTTTAGGGTAGATAGTGTTCACAATGAGCTCCTTTTATTACTGACCAGACAGAGATAAGAGTTTTCAGTTTTGTATTAAGTTATCACAAGAACAAAATATAAGAAAACCAATATGGGCTGCATTAGGGACTTATATAGCCCATTTATGTATAAACAAAAGAAATCTGTATGAAACAAAATATTTATTTTGACTAATAAAACCACTTCCCCCTGAAAAATGTTCAAAACAGAATAATCCATTTGTGTATCTAAAAGGTAACTTTCTACAAAACAGATCTGATTCCATGTGTGCCCCAATGAAAGGAGAGTTTAATAATAATTCTACTTCCATTTAATTTCAATATATATTCCATCAACTTTATAGATTACAACAACAGTTAGACGAACCCAGCAGGAAACAGGATATCCTCACTGAAATTTGGCCATTCATGCCCATTGCCATTATTGTCCTCTTTCTCCCATCCAGAGTAGTGCTGTATCTTGCCCCCCCCCCCCCCCCCGGGCCCGGCCCCCTAGCTGCAGCTTGCTGCTCATGTCAAACTAGCACTAGCAGCAGCAGAAAATAAAATGAAAAATGGTTTTAGTCAATTTAAATAAATACCTGGCTGGAATGGAACTGGAAGTGAAGATCCAAGATTCTTCTGGACAATATAGTAGACTGGTGGCCTGGCCGGCAAGGCAGGGGTATGAGGAGATGGTGGGCAGGCATATTGAATAAATGTGCCCTTGACCTGATGGTATTGATTATTGATAAAACAAGAGAGACAATGATACAGATTAAACAAGATATAGAAACAACTGAAGCTCTTCTAAAGCAGAAAGAATCAATAGACGGGTTTAATAAACAACAAGATGATATTAAACAAAAGATCAACCCATCTGAGATATGAGACTCAACAAATGAAAGTTAAAAAAATTTCGTAGGGATGAGAAGGATTATGAGAATAATCTAGTGTATCCTTGGCTGCACAAAGATAATAGTGAACAGAAACCAGCGTTTGAAGGAGGAAGTGATGGATTGGATTCAGATTCCACCAGTTCAGGCAGTGATAATCGTTTTTTAGATCAAGGTCGAGGGAAACGTGGTCGACACAGAGGCAGAGGGTCGAGACATGGGTCCAGACAAGATCGAAATACGGGACCGGACAGGATCGATCGACCCTCAACGCGGTCGCAACAATGAGGAATTCGGAGGTAATAAATCTTTCCAGTTACTCTCTCTCCTCTTCTGAATATAAAGTCCTAGCAAAAGGTTTATCATTTGTTCCAACTGTATATTATGACCCGTTTCAAACCAGAATAGATGTGGAGAGGTTTTTACAGGCAATACATATTAAATCTTTCTTCAAGGAGCAGTCTACAGAGAGAATAGAGACTTTGAGAGATAAGCTAAAATCGACATGGATTCCCCCTACTCCACCTGAACCAGCTATTACAATTTTCAAACAATTGATTATCAAGGAATTTGAAAAAATAGAGGCAAGTCCAATGAAAGATTTTTCTAATTGTACTCCAGAAGAAAAATTAGGGATCGATTCCTTAAGGGCTAATAAAGAGATTGTAATAAGAAAAGCCGATAAGGGAGGCTCTATCGTTGTTCAAGATAGAGTAGCCTATATCAATGAAATTGAGAGACAATTGCTTAATCAACATGATTATGAAGAACTCACGCAAGATCCGACGTCGTCTTTACAAGAAAAAATTTTTGCAATAACAGGAAGTGGATATTCAAAAAGTTTGATCACTCAGAAAGAATTTGCATTTCTAAATAAAAAAAACACCACGCATCCCCATTTTTTACACTTTGCCGAAAATTCACAAACGATTAAATGATCCACCTGGTCGCCCGATAGTGTCGAGTAATGACTCAGTTCTTGAGCCATTATCGATCTATGTAGATACCTTCTTGCGTCCATCTGTACAGCAGTCCAGGTCGTATATTAAAGATACAACAGATTTTTTGGTACATTTGCAGGGTATTTCAAATCCGGATAGAGGCTGGTTTTTGGTAACTATGGATATCACCAGTCTATATACTTTCATTCCACAGGAAGAAGCGTTGAACACCCTGAAAAAAGTTTTGGATCAAAGGACAGATCGTACTGTACCTACATCTTTCATCCTGGAATTAACTTTATTAGCTTTAAAAAAATAATTACTTCCAGTTTGAGGGTAAACTGTTTAAACAGATAACGGGGGTTGCAATGGGGGTTACCATCGCACTTTCGGTGGCTAATCTGTTTGTCACAGAATTTGAAGAGAAATATGTCTATGTATCCTCCTGGTTCAATAGAAATGAGCTATGGTTAAGGTTCATAGATGATATCTTCTGCTTATGGAAAGGAACACGAGAAGAACTTGAGGAGTTTGAAAAATTTTTAAATTCATGTCATCCGGCTCTGAAATTCACTATGAAATGTGATAAGAACACAGCATCTTTTTTAGATGTTCTAGTGAGTAAAGGAGAATCAAGCTTTCAAACCACTATTTTTCGTAAAGATACAGATAGAAATACTTTATTGTATTTTGATAGCTGTCATCCCAGAAAGTTGAAAGAGAGCTTGCCTTTCTCTCAATTTCTACGCTATAGACGTATCTGTTCGGATCTGCCAGAATATAAAAGCAAAGCAAAAGATTTAAGTAACAGATTAAGAGAAAGAGGTTATCCGAAGAAAGTGATACAACAAGCCTATAGAAGGGCTAAATATAATAATCATGATTATCTTTTGATACCTGAAAGAACCGAAGAGGTAAAAGATCAGGACGTCATGACATGTGTATTACGTCATTCTATGAGGGTAAACAAAGTTGCAGAAGCAATGAAGACACATTGGCACGTTATACAAACTTTACCAGGTTTTGAACAGAGTAAACTGAGACTGGCATATAGTAGAGGTCGCAATTTGAAAGAAATTCTGGCCCCTTCAGCTTTGAAACAATATATGCGAATACAGGATAGTGATATGGGACATAGAAAATGCGGGGAATACAACATGTGTGAAATTATGTTGGATACGAACGAATTTGTAGATCCCCAATCTAAGAAAAAATATAGTTTGCGACAAAATACCACATGTTGGTCAGACTGGGTGGTGTACGGCATTGTATGCAGTTGTAATAAATTGTACGTTGGTCAGACATCTAGAAGATTATCCACCAGGTTAGTGGAACATAAAAGTGATAACATAAGAAAGACTACAGCACCTCTAGCAGTTCATTGTAACAAAGAAGGGCATACCTTTGAAAGCTTGAAATGCTGTGTACTCCAACAATTAAAATGGCAGGTAGGAGGGGGCGATAAGAAACTCCTCTTACTTAGGCAAGAACAGCGTTGGATATTCCGCTTAAATACACTGATTCCGTTTGGATTGAATACCAAGATTGAATGGAATAAATTTTTTTGACAATACTGGTCAGCTCGGTAGAGCGTTGTTGATTGATATTGGAGAGGAGGAGCGTAGTGTGGAGGCGTCTGACGTCACCTCTAGATAAAGCGGAGCCATTTTGAGAATGACTGTGGAAGCGTGAGCAGATTGGAGAGGAGAGCACTTTGTGAGAAAAAAGAAAAAAGTATTATACTACTGTTCTGAGTAGCCGTGTTAGAAAAATCGTGTTGAAATGTTTGTGCGCTTTTTTTACAGATTCGATCAGTCAGACACCACGGCACCCTGAAGAAGGATACGAAACTGAGGCCAAGTCGGGCCGTGGAAGGTGTCTAGTCGACTGTAATTGAATAAGATAAGTGCAACTTTCCCGTACTAGATATATATAGACGGGTTTTGTTATTTTGGTTTAAATAGAGTAAAAAGATATTACAGTATTTGCAAGATAACAGAAAATAAGGAGGTTTTTTTTTACCCGTGATGATTTAAAGGACCTCCCGATGGTTGGTGTTATCAACAATAGGAGTGTGCCTTTATAATTTGAGGTTTTTTCCTCCTAATATTTAATTATTTTTCGGAATTGAATATCTTTATTGGCAGAAACAAAGCAAGATCAGGTATACACAAAAAGTAGCACATATGAGTTTATCTTGTTGGGCAGACTGGATGGACCGTGCAGGTCTTTTTCTGACGTCATCTACTATGTTACAGATTTATCTCATGCATATTCATTATGGATGCCTTGAAAATCAGACTGCCATTGTGCGTTCTGAGGACTGGATTGAGAACACCTGTTCTATACCTATATACCCCTTCACCTTACACTTTACTAGCTGCAACCCTTTCTCCCTATAGGGTGACAGTTTGTAAGTATGTTGCGAAGTTTTGGGCCTAAAGAGTAATCCAGGGCTGTAGTGAGCTATGTGCAGGCAGTGCAGCTGCACAGGAGTGGGGGATTCAAAACTGTGTCCTATCCATTGCCTTCCCTGCTTGGTTGTGATGCAGTGGGCGGGATAGGAGCTCTAGGGGGTGTGTCACACGGAGCACGTTTCCAGCTCAGGACAGTCCTGGAGTGATCTTCTGAGGATCCTTGTATTGTTCAGTGGGTAACCTCAAAGTTGTCCAAATAATATTGTTTTCATTGATGTGCTGACTGGCATACACATTAAATGGCCAGACCAAAGCGAAATGCATGCCACAATCCAGTGTCTCAGACATTCTGGTCCCATTAATATCTTAGGAGAAAAAGGAAAGGAAACAAAAATGAGACCAAATGAGGAAACACTGTGCTGGATTAGAAGCTGTGGCAAAAGAAGGCAGTGGTAAGTGGAATTTTCCCTGTGCTAAGAAGGGTAATGATTGGAGTGCAACAAAAATATGTAGTGGGGTCTGTACAGTTCAATAGTGTTGTAAACAATATTTAAGAATTAATTTCAACAATTCCCAATCACTCAAAATAATGTTTAGTTTAAACCTCCTCTTTAGCACCACCTCGTTATTCTCACTTATTGCAACTACTCCAGCTCGCCATCTCATTCTTACACACTGCAACTATTCCAGCTCGCCACCTTGTTACTCTCACACACTGCAACTATTCCAGCTCACCACCTCATTACTCTCACACATGGTAACTAATCCAGCTCTAGGAATCAAGTTATATCTCTCATCCACATACCATCCTCAAACTAATTGACAAACGGAACGGGTTAATCAAACCCTGAAAGCCTACCTCCACATGTACGTCAATTCCAGGCAAGATAATTGGGCATCCATGCTTCCTTGGGCAGAATTTGTGTACAACAATCACATTCAGGACTCATCTCGGGTGCTACCAACCAACGCCCAGACATCCATCCTCAAAAACAGAAACACTCCCACCTAAGTCTAAAACATCTAAAACAGGACAACTTATCAAAATCCGCCCTTCACTCCAGACTGCCGAACCACACCTACCTGTCCGAGTGGGATACATCAATGCAAGATCAGCAGTTAATAAAACTGAAATAATCACAGACTGGATTACATCTGACAACCTCGACCTACTCTTCATCACAGAAACCTGGGCCCGAAACTCAAAAGATCCCATCATAAATGATCTATGCCCCCCCTAGCTATAAAATATCACCCTGGCCTAGAAAAGACAAAAGAGGCGGAGGCATTGCACTCATTTACAGATCCAAATTCTCTGCAGAACCCATCTTGGAGTCCATTTCACCATAACTCGAAATTGCTTCAATCAAATTTCATTGCCCCAAACTATACGACCATTTAACCTGCATACTGTTTTACAGACCTCCCAGCAACTGGAACCACCAAACCATATTCATGGACTTTATATCAAACACATGCATTAACAACTCCAATATATTATTAATTGGAGACTTGAACCTTCATCTAGAAGACTCCAACTCTGCCCACACTCGGGAATGTAAAGACTTCCTCCAACTATGTGACAACCTCCCTCCAATGCAACCAACCCACTCCAAAGGACACTCACTAGACATCATCACCCACAAACACTCCACAGACCAAAACTTCCTCTTATCAGACATCCACTGGTCTGCTTCCCCCTGGTCTGACCATCACAAAGCGACCCTGTCCATACAATGGCGAAATTAAGACCAGCCTAGAACCCACGATCCCATAACAATTAGCACCAGAGGACGGATAGACAAAGAAACTTTCTGGCAACAAATCTATGACAACGACTGGTCAACAGATCCAAACTCAAACCACTGGTTCACGGAATGGGATAATAGGTGCAGCCTTATTCTAGATGAAATTGCTCCAATATACTCCAAAACTCTGCATAGACGAAACCCTTCACCATGGTTTAACGACGAATTAAAAAATCTAAAGACACAAACCAGAAAACTTGAAAATACTTGGAGCAAATCAAAAAACACTCTCACCCTTAATGCATGGAAGCAGACACAAAAGAAATACAAAAATGCCATTAAACGAGCCAAAAGATCCTATTATACAAAACAAATTACATCCACCGGAACACACATAAAAAAACAATATCAAATTATAAAGAATCTGCTCAACACCGATCCAGTCACAATTTCATCCTCAAACTGTCCATCTGCCGACCAGCTGGCCAAATACTTTAACGACAAAATTATCAATCTGTGCAACACAATTCCCTAAGACCATGCAAGCATCGACAATTTCCTTGACAAACTGGACCCAAACATGGACGAAATCCCGGTAGACCGCTCCTGGACAAACTTCGTCCTCCTCACCACTGAGGAAATTTTCACAGTATTATCCAAACTCTCAAAGTCACACTGCCACCTGGACCCCTGCCCCAACTATCTAATGAAAAATGCACCAGCACGATTCATGTCAGACCTCACCATCCACTTAAACTTCCTACTTCAACAGGGCTCCTTCCCCACCGAGCACGGAAACATACTACTCACACCAATACCAAAAAATCCCAAGAAACCTATCGTGTTTGGAGAATTACTTTGCATACCTGCTATACATGAACTGCTGGGAGTTTGAGCCCGCTTTGAGCTACTTTGTTTGAAGAATTGCTTTCCATAACTGCTTTATATGAACTGCTGAGATTTTGGAACCTTTGTGGGGGGGGGGGGGGGGGGGGGGGGGGGGTTGTTTTGTTTTGAATACTATGCTGTTGAACTGCTATGCTTCTTGAGAAATGCTATGGTGGGAACTACCTTTGGAAGAGCAGTTGACACAAAGGGATTACAATAAAGTATAATGATCTGACCTTGTGGATTGCCGTGTGCTCTTTAGTAGTGGATTACAGCACACAGCTCAGCTAAAGGGCCAAGGGACTCAAGAGTCTCCCGGTGCAGGAGACTTTTCTAAGAGTCTCCCGTGGTGGAGACCTTACAATGTTTATTATCACTTGATGCAGAGAAGGCATTTCACAGGGTACATTGGCCATTCACGCTTGCAGTTTTGGAAACAGGGGGTATAACAGGTACCTTTCTCCATTGGCTTCATCTTATTTACGTGGCCCCCTGTGCCTCAGTCCGAGTTAATGGCCAAAGGTCTCCTCCATTTCCTCTATCTCAAGGTACAAGGCAGGGCTATGCTTTAGCCCCTCTCCTTTTTGCGCTAGTGGTTGAACCCTTAGCAATCTATATTTGCACGCATGCAGATATTCAGGGACTGAAACGAGGGGAGGTTGAGACTTGAATCTTGCTGTTTGCTGACGACATATTGTTAACCCTTACTGTCCCGGGTGCCTCCTTTCCAGTAGTAACTTCGGTTCTATACAACTATGATTAGGTTTCAGGTTTTAAAATTAATATGGACAAATCAGAGGCTTGGATCCATATCCGCTGAATGCAATCCTTTGGTTGCCAGATAAATTTTATGGAAGCTTGCTCGAGGGACTCCACCGCTCCTTCAGTGGTCTTTATTGGTTTGGATTGCAGTTTGGAAAAAGTTTTCCTAGGCCATATATATATTTTTACATATGTTTATTTGATTTGCCCCCCCCCCCCCCCCCCCCAGTTTACCCCAGGGATTCTGGATTCCTGTTATGGTTCATGGGAGAAATTCGGTTTATGTGAGTTGAGGCAGGTCTAGGAAGACGGGGACTTTGTTTCATTTGAAGATATCCGTGAGGAGTATGGGCTCCCTGTTTCTCAGGCTTTTCAATATCATCAGGTGCGGGATTTTATTTTCAGAAAGAGAAGGGGGGAGTTGAGCTCAGAAGAAACAAATTTGAAGCGGGCGATGGTGAGTGGGTGGGGGGGAAAAGGAGGAATTTCCAGATTATATCAGGCTCTCCTATCCCATAGTAAACCTGTCATGTATTACTTGCTGAAATGGGAACATGCCTTAGGTGTTTCTTATGAATATTCACAGTGGGAGCGGATCTTTAAGTCTCTACTTGAAGTGTCTATATCTAGTGCCTTAATGGAAAATAGGTATAAAATCCTTTATTGCTAGCACTATACTCCCAAACAGTTGGCCAAAATGTTCTATTTGGAGTCAGCTTTGTGCTGGCGTCAATGTGGTGTCGAGGGAGATATGTATCACATATGGTGGGCTGGTCCCCACACCCAAAAGTTTTGGACTAATGTTTTGAAATTTGTTTTTAGTCTCACTAAGCTCACATACCCTATGAAGATGGACCATTGTCTTCTACCTGTTAAACTGCTGGAAGTGAAGGCTTGTGTACATCACCTAGTTACTTATGTGTTTGTTGCCAGCAAACTGGTGCTTGCTGCGGCTTGGAAGCAAACGTCCTTGCCAGGTCTTTCAGTGATTTTACGGAAGTTGGACTACATTCATCTGATGTCTAAATTAACAGCTTTACGAACTGGTTGTTTAATGGCTTATCATAATATCATAATGCTCTTCTTGCCCGGACTCTTCCCTGCTTGCCCTATAGTGGCAACTGGGGAAGGGAGGTCGGATCTCCGGGGGGGGGGGGGGGGGGGGGGGGGGTGTTGGTTGGATTGGGGTTTTAGAGAATATTTGTATACTCTTCCGACAAGGTGGTGTTTGTTGGAATAGTTATCCTTTTGCTTGTTGCTGATGTTGTACCTACATTGTTTACTTTTGGCTGTGATTTGCTGAATTCTCTAATAAAAGTTAGATAATTAAAAAAAGAAAAGAAAATAGGATGCTCCCAATGCTAAAACCATAAAGGTTCTTTTACTACGGCGTGCTAGCATTTTTAGCTCATGTTACACATCAGCTAACACTAAACACTGAGACACCCATTTTATTCCTATGGGCCCTGCTGCAGATAACATGCACTGATCTTTAGTAAAAGACTCCTTAAGATTTTAAACTAACATCTTTTGAGCTTCTGTAGAAAAAATAAACATCATTGCAATAAATTAGCAAATAATGCACAAAATCAACTTAGCTTAAAGGCTCCAAACGCTAAATGTCGTCTTTTAAACTGGAGCTTATCAATGTCATATTAGGCACCTCCGCTATCACTGTGCGCCCGACAGGACCCTGTTTCGCGGTCTACTGCTTTATCAAGGGCATAATTCAGCAACAGTTCAATCTAGATTGGCACAGCATCGAGTGCAGTAACTGTTGCTGAATTATGCCCTTGATAAAGCAGTAGACCGCGAAACAGGGTCCTGTCGGGCGCACAGTGATAGCGGAGGTGCCTAATATGACATTGATAAGCTCCAGTTTAAAAGACGACATTTAGCGTTTGGAGCCTTCAAGCTAAGTTGATTTTGTGCATTATTTGCTAATTTATTGCAATGATGTTTATTTTTTGATCAGTAGTACTTAAAAAGTCTTTCACGCCTGGCAATTGATATTTTTATTAATGAATGAGAAACATTACTCTATCCAGGCTTAAATATATGATAGACATGGTATACTACTGGTTGGCTGGAGGTGTTCGATGATTACAAATTTACATAAACTTGTGAGTTTAATACAAGTAGACGTATTTAGACGTCCAAGTTGTTATGAGACACCTATACCAGTCAGAAGTTCTTGAATGCAATATTGGTTTTTGTTCATTATCAGTTGTGTATTTTTACAAGTATTTTTTGGACAAACTTAAGCCATTATATTTGTGTATTTTTGGGATAAGCAGCATAAAATGTATTGAACTTTTTTCAGGATCATGCCAGGTATTTGTGACCTGGACTGGCCACTGTTGGAAACAGGATGTTGCGCTTGATGAACCTTCACTCTGTCCTAGTGTGACAATACTTATGTACTTATGGTTTGCTATGGGGGAGAGCTGGCATTAGGTACAATTATATTTCCTGTATAAGAGTACTACTCTGACTCTTAACATTCAGCTATATTAAACATGCATATACATTTCTAATGAGCTACATCACTAGTACTAACACTTTGAGTGCCATTTTGCTTCTAGTATTTTATAAAGATTCATAAATGCCTTCTGAAGAGGATGTAAGAAATCGTCTTGTACCAGAAATGTTTTTCAAGGCTGAGGATACAGAGGAACTGAAACAAACCTCAATGAACCTGGAAGATGTACAGAGCCAGATTGACAAGTTAAAGACTAGTAAATCACCTGGACCAATGAAAATGTCCAGGTAGTGACCAAAGCGAAACCGCCTATTTTGGGGGAGGTCCATGGCAGAGTCAGCATTTAACCAGCCAAGGTAATCGCATAAATAGTACTGCAGAAAAGTCAGCCCTGTCTTTATGTGGTTCACTATGGCTGGTGAAGTGCTCAATATTGCAATTAACCAGCTATGATTCTGCCAGCTCTGTATACCTGGAAATTCAATGCCAGAACCCGGACATGGCCTAACACTGAATTTCTGTCCATATTTCTGCTGGTTGAATATCCAGAATCTTTATATCCCCAGTTAGAGATTTGACTGCCCAGCCACTGGGAGGGCATTTTAGACATTGTTACACCCATCTTACAAACAGTTCTATTCCTGAGACAGTGTTGCAATAACTAAGCGGTGCCCTCAACCAGATACTTCACTGTTTGAATGGGTTGTGTGAATTGCATTGCAAAATAGATCTCCTAATCTGATGCACTGATAGGAAAGGCCTGTGCTATGGAGGAGATCAGTAAAGGCAGCTAAACAGAAACATATACCTAGCAACACAAACATGAATGTATTCCCCAGGTGGAGAAAACTACCACTGAAAAACTAGAATTGTTAGGAACATGTTCCAAAGATCAAACTAATTGAGACTGTGCACTCAGAGCTAATTTTGTGGCAGATGTCCTTACTGGTAAACGATATCTTGCACTGAAAGGAAAAATGCTGGTCTCAGTCCACCCTATCAAGCTGTTTTACTTCATTAGTACTAGTAGTATGTGCACTCAAGTGTTAGTATTAGTGAAGTAGCTTGCCTGGTGAAGTAAATCGCCTGGACCAGATGGTATTCATCCCAGAGTACTGATAGAATTGAAAATTGAACTTGCAGAACTATTGTTAGTAATATGTAATTTATCATTAAAATCAAGCATGGTACTGGAAGATTGGAGGGTGGCCAATGTAACGCCGATTTTTTAAAAAGATTCCAGAGAGGATCCGGGAAATTATAGACTGGAGAGCCTGACGTCAGTGCCGGGCAAAATGGTAGAAACTATTATAAAGAACAAAATTACAGAGCACATTCAAAAGCATGGATTAATGAGACAAAGCCAACATGGATTTAGTGAAGGGAAATCTTGCCTCACCAATCTATTACATTTCTTTGAAGGGGTGAACAAACATTTGGATAAAAGTGAGCAGGTCAATATTGTGTATCTGGATTTTCAAAATGCATTTGACAAAGTACCTCGTGAAAGACTCCAGAGGAAATTGGAGAGTCATGGGATAGGAGGTAGTGTTATATTTTGGATTAAAAACTGGTTAAAAGATAGAAAACGGAGAGTAGGCTTAAATGGTCAGTATTCTCAATGGAGAAGGGTAAATAGAGAAGTACCCCAGGGGTCCGTGCTCGGACCGCTGCTTTTTAACATATTTATAAATGATCTAGAGCTGGGCATAACTAGTGAGGTAATTAAATTTGCTGACGACACAAAGTTATTCAAAGTAGTTAAATCACAAGAGGATTGTGAAAAATTACAAAAGGACCTTACGAGACTGGGACACTGGGTATCTAAATGGCAGATGACGTTTAATGTGAGCAAGTGCAAAGTGGTGCATGTGGGAAAGAGAAACCCGAACTATAGCTACATGATGCAAGGTTCCACATTAGGAGTCACCGAGCAGGAAAGGGATCTAGGTGTCATCGTTGATGATACGTTGAGACCTTCTTCTCAGTGTGCGGCGATGGCTAAGAAAGAAAATACAATGTTAGGTGCCCTTGGCCTGGATTGGCCACTGTCGTGGACAGGATGCTGTGCTCGATGGACCCTTGGTCTTTTCCCAGTGTGGCATTACTTATGTACTTATTAGGAAAGGAATGGAAAACTAAAATGAGCACGTTATAATGCCTTTGTATCGCTCCATGGTACGACCGCACCTTGAATATTGTGTTCAATTCTGGTCACCGCATCTGAAAAAAGATATAGTGGAATTAGAAAAGGTACAGAGCAGGGTGACAAAAATGATAAAAGGGATGGGATGACTTCCCTATGAGGAAAGGTTAAAGTGGCTAGGGCTCTTCAGCTTGGAGAAAAGACGGCTAAAGGGAGACATGATAGAGGTCTATAATATAATGAATGGAGTGGAAAGGGTAGACATGAATCACTTGTTTACTCTTTCCAAAAATAATAGGGCTAGGGGGCACGCAATAAAGCTACAAAGTAGTAAATTTAAAACAAATTGGAGAAAATATTTCTTCACTCAACGTGTAATTTGTTGCCAGAGAGTGTAGTAAAAGCAGTTAGCTTAGCGGGGTATATAAAAGGATTGAATTGCTTGCTAAAAGAAAAGTCCATAAGCCATTATTAAAATAGACTTCAGGAAAATCCACTGTTTATTTCTAGGATAAGCAACATAAAATGTATTGTATTGCTTTGGGATTTTGCGATCTTGCCAGGTACTTGTAACCTGGATTGGGCACTGTTGGAAACAGGATGCTGAGCTTGATGGACCTTTGGTCTTTCCCAGTATGGCAATACTTATGTACGTATGTAGCTCATTAGAAATGTATATGCATGTTTAATATAGTTGTATGTTAAGAGCTAGAGTAGGTGTCATATACAGGAAATAAAAATGTATCTAATTCCAGTTCTCCCCCATAGCAAACCAATCTAGATTGTGGCTCCCCCCACAGCAAAGGCCCCCACATGGCAATCCCTCCGAAGTTCAACCCACCTGAGGCTCAAATACTCGAAATGACACCCCACATCAGCCCCAATGCACTCCTCTGGAGCCCTTGGAGCTCCCACCTCAACAATCAGGCCATCCAAAATGGTCACAAGATCTCTAGCGGTAATATCATTTATTGTTTATTGAATTTAATATACTGCCCTTTTTGAGAAACAAACCAAAGCGGTGTACAATAAAAATGTATAAATGAAAGTAAAAGCAGAACAATTAATAGAATACCTAACACACTGCTCAGTCTTTCACAGCTCTCAATCAGGCTTCAGACCATGCTATAGCACTGAAACAGTCATAATCACCCTGATCACAAAATTCAGAAGAAGAATAAGCCAAGGCCAGTCAATACTACTACTATAATTCAATATGTCAAGCACCTTTGACCTTGTAGATCACACAATACTAATGACACTGCTCAACAACATAGGAATAACCGGAGCAGCTGCAGCCTGGTTCAACAGTTTTCTAAGAACTAGATCCTACCTTGTCAAGATGTCCAGTGAATTTTCAGCCTTCTGGATCCCTAAATGCGGGGTCCCTCAGGGTTCCCTGATATCACCAATATTATTCAATGTCCTGATGGCTCCACTTGGAAGAAACTGGAAAATATTGGTTTAAATCCATTCATATACACAGACGATGTCACCAGCTACATACTTTTCAACAATAGCATCACAGAGATAATGGATAAGGCCAAAAAATAACTTGACCTCATGGAAAAATTGGGCCACAACTGTCAAACTTAAACTGAACCAAGACAAAACCAAACTCCTGGTTTTATCAAGCCAGCACAATCCCACTACTTACCAAAACCTCATAATAGATCAACAATCTTACAGAATCGAAAAACAAATAAAAATACTAGGAACCATTCTCGACAACCATCTGATCCTTCAAGACCAAGTTGCTGCAATCAGTCAAAAAGCTTCAAAACACTATGAAAACTGAGAAGAATCAGAGACTATTTCCCCAGACGGTCAATCTGTTTTATAGTACAGATGCTGATATTGTCCCAACTAGATTACTGTAATGCAGCATATGTAGGCTGCAAAGAAAACCTACTACAATCATTGCAGATTGCCCAAAACACAGCAGTAAGATTGATATTCAAAAATTTGAAATATGATAGAACAACCTCACTACTAATAATACTGCACTAGCTCCCGATCAAGGCCACACCATTTTTCAAAACCAGCACAATCATATTCAAAATACTATTTGGCATGTCACCGGACTACATGCTAGACATAATCAAACTATCACTGGATGGACCGTACAGGTCTTTTTCTGTCGTCATCTACTATGTTACTATGAGAGGAATAATCGAAAGGGACGCCCAAGTTTTGTTGAGGACGTCTTCGCAAAACGTCCCGATGGAGGGGCGGGGAACCCTTGTTATCGAAACAAGATGGACGTCCATTTTTCGTTTCGATAATACGGTTGGAGACACCCAAATCTTGAAATTTAGGTCATACCTAGAGATGGTCGTCCCTAGACTTGGTCATTTCTGATTTTCGGCAATAATGGAAACCAAGGACGTCCATCTCAGAAACAATAAAATGCAAGCCCTTTGGTTATAGGAGGAGCCAACATTTTTAGTGCACTGGTCCCCCTGACATGCCAGGACACCAACTGGGCACCCTAGGGGGCACTGCAGTGGACTTCATAAATTGCTCCCAGGAACATAGCTCCCTTACCTTGTGTGCTGAGCTCCCCAAATCCTCCTAAAACCCACTACCCACAATTGTACACCACTACATAGCCCTTATGGGTGAAGGGGCACCTAGATGTGGGTACAATGGGATTCTGGTGGGTTCTGGAGGGCTCGCTGTTTCCTCCACAAATGTAACAGGTAGGGGGATGGGCCTGGGTCCACCTGCCTGAAGTGCACTGCACCTACTAAAACAGCTCCAGGTACCTGCATCCTGCTGTGATGGACCTGAGTATAACATCCGAGGCTGGCATAGAGGCTGGCAAAAAATATAAAGTCGTGCAAGTGCTCGTCAGGGAAGGCCTTTTTTTTCCATTATGGGTCGAGGACGTCCATGTGTTAGGCATGCCCACGTCTCGCCTTCGCTACACCTCCGATACGCCCCCTTGAACTTTGGCCGTCCCTGTGACGGAAAGCAGTTGGGGACATGCAAAATCGGCTTTCAATTATACCAATTTGGATGAGCCTGGGAAAAGGACGCCCATCTTCCGATTTGTGTCGAAAGATGGGCGTCCTTCTCTTTCGAAAATGAGCTCATATGTAAGTGCAAACCCAGGAACCAGGGGTTACCTACTACTTTACCTGCCTAACTGCAAAATCATACAAGTCCACCTACACAGCGGGATTTAGCTACTTGGGCTCAAAGTGGTGGAACTCAATCCCATAATCATAAGAAGCATCATGAACTACCTTCAGTTCAAAAAAGTCCTAAAGACCTCCCCTCTTCAGGAAATTCTATATGCACTAATCAATCTGGAACAATACAACCTCTAACTGTAATGCATCTTTTCATCTAAGAAATGAACTAAGACATATCTTCCATAAGCACTAATAGTTATCTTGCAAACCACTGTAAAGCACAGCACCATACAACCTTGTAAATGTAATTGAATCAATGTAATCTCTAACAGCTGTTAAATGTAAGCCACATTGAACCGAAACTCATTTTTAGATAACTGTGGGATACAAGTAAGAACAAATAAATAAACTCCATAATAAAATAGGAAATAAACAATCATCCGAGAGAGAAAGAAAGATACAAGAACTGAGAAAGGTCAACACAATTTTTTTTTTAAATCCAGGGATATCTGTCCTAGTCCATCACTTCCAGCTTCTATGGTCCATCCTTGAAATCTCCTATAGCCTATATGAAAGCTTGACCCTCCCCCCCCCCCCAGCAGCAATGCGATGATATTTCTACTAGAAAATGGACACAAAGATTTCAAATGGTAATTGCTCCCACTCCATTAGAGCGCAGGGACCCCCAGTAAAACCAGGAAGTCAGTCAGTAGCTGGGGGAACACTATTTACAGTGTTTCAGTCTTAGGAAGGGATTTGGGCCAGTGTGTGGGAGGAGGGGGCATGCTGCCATGTGATGGGCAGTTGCCCACGTGTGGAGACCTTCACTATAGGGGAGTCACAATCATGGGTAGTTTGCAACAGGGGGGTCACAAGGCAGGCATAGATTTCCTATGTGGAATCCACATCTTCTCCATTGCAGGCCCACCCAGACCACTGCCTCTCCCCACCTTACCCAAACTCCCTAGATATCTGTACTTACTTGGCTTCCCCATGAGCACATGGTCCCTGTGCTGAAATGGCATTTAAATGTAAAGGTTGAGACGCTGGTTGAAATAAAGACTTCCTGGTTCTATAAGTTGTTTTTGTTCTTCTGCAGAAGTTTAAATGTGGCCATTTACACATTAGGATGGTTCTAAAATACAGGCCAATGTCTAAGTGTTGTCTGGCAACAGAAATGCATAATCCTAAGGATTCGTTTACATTTCTTATTGAATATTAATTTAGGGCTCCTTTTAAAAGCTGTGTTACCGATTAGCAGTGCACTGAATTCAAAGAAGCCCATTTTATTCCCATGAGCTTCTCTGTATGCAGCACAACACTAATGATAGCACAGCTTTATAAAAGAAGTCCTTAGCCTTTTGTTTCTTTGTTTGAGTATCTAGATTTCAATGCTCTTGTTTATCAGATAGAAGACAGAGGATCTGGATAAAACTGTACATAAAGCACTATTTGAATCTTTAAACAGGAAAAAGGGAAGAAAAAAAAACTAAATTACTATGTACAATGACAGGATTCAGCAAACCTTATGTTCTAAACCTTGGGAACAGGGGAATTTATTTTTTAAAAACTCCTGTTCTCAGGTTTTAAAATATAATTAAGGTTTGCTGAATCCTCTCATTATGCATATTAAACTAGATTTTCCCTTTTTAAAGATTCAAGTAGTGCTTAATGTACAGTTTTATCTGGGTTCTCTGTCTCGTAGAGTCCAGAACATGTTGCTTCATTAGAAAGAATGTTTTCTCTCTATTGGCAAGTTTCTTTCTTTCTCTTTTGTAGCATACTATACTAAGAATTTTATGGTGTTCTATCTTAAGTAATTGCAAGTCCCTGATTTCTGGTTCCCTTGTAGCTAAAAAATGTGGTGCTCTAAGAATGAAATCATTGAAAGCCATTACCTCCCCCAGCTTACTCAGCGTAAATCGCAGTTACTGTTTCTTATCAGATACTGTATTTTAGAAACGGAAAATCTGCCAGGCTATAATGCAGAAATGGTGTTCACATGGACATGCGCATAAGATTTCCCAGCAGGGGCGTAGCTACATGGGGCCACAGGGGCATGGGCCCCCGTAGATTTGGCCCTGGCCCCCCCACGCCGCCAACCCCTTCGACCTCCCCCTTCCGGTGTTGCCGTTGGGTACCTTTGCCGGTGGGGGTCCACAACCCCCGCCAGCCGGTCCTCTTCTCCGGCGCGGCCGCGTTGCTGATCTGCAAGGCTTCTGTTTCTGTGAGTCTGACGTCCAGGACGGGTTGGCGGGAAGGGGGGGGGGGTCGAAAGGGTTGGCGCCGGGAGGGGTCAAAGGTGGTGGTGGTGGGAGAGGGTCAAAAATAGCGGGGGAGGGGCTAAAATGTGCTCCCTCACCTCGGGCTCTGGACCCCCTCCCGCCAAAGTCTGGCTACGCCCTTGTTTCCCAGTAAGCGCAGGCCATAGGGCTCCTTTCACAAAACGGCACCACTGATTAGCAGCGTGTTGGATACAAAGAAGCCCATTCAATTCCCATGGGCTTTTTCGCATTCAGCACATACTAACTGGCAGTGCTGCTTTGTAAAAGGAGTCCATAATTTCTTGCACATCAATTTTTGAGAGGCGGTTATTTATGCACAGAAGAACAGGTACCAATGTGTGCTTGCACTTTCATTTTGTTCAAACACATGCATGTGATCTGTTACCACCAAATCACTCTTTTAAAGTTACAGGCACTTCTTTCTAGTTGCAGAGGAAGACGAAACTGCCAGTTAAATCTGAAAAACTAGCCTGAAATCTCTGCTAATCCTCCTATGCTGTCTAGGGCCTGGTGAAACATTTCTCACATATTCCATATTTCAAAAGCCATATTTCATTCTCTGCATTGCAATGGAATACTTAAAGGCCACACTACTATACATTTTAATACAATGTGCAGTCATGTCTTCCATGGGCCTTTAATGTGCATGTACAACCCTCGGTAATCCTGCAGTTAGGCCCATAGTAGTTTTCTACATATGCCTCTCGTTGCAGCATCTTTACCACCAGTCTGAGTAGCGGAGCAAACTAGTGGTTAGTGCAGCAGACTGGATTCAATTCTCACTGCAGTTCCTTGTGGCTCTGGGCAAGTCACTTAACTCTCCATTGCCCCAGGTACAAAATGAATACCTGTATATACTATGTAAACTGTTTTGACTGTAACCACAGAAAAGCAGTATATCAAATCCCATTCTCCTATCTAAAGCCTGAAATTCTTCAGTTGAAGTGGGCCCTGCTGGGTAACGCTCCAAATTGCTTACAGGCTATTCCTCATTTTCATCATTTCCTCATTTCAAATAGAATGTTAGGTATTATTAGGAAAGGAATGGAAAACAAAAATGAGGATGTTATAATGCCTTTATATCACTCCATTGTGCGACCACACCTCGAATATTGTGTTCAGTTCTGGTCACTGAATCTCAAAAAAGATATAGTGGAATTAGAAATGGTGCAGAGAAGGGCGACAAAAATGATAAAGGGGATGGGACGACTTCCCTATGAGGAAAGGCTAAAGAGGCTAGGGCTTTTCAGCGTGGAGAAAAGGTAGCTGAGGGGAGATATGATAGAGAGCTATAAAATAATGAGTGGAGTTGAAAGGGTAGATGTGAAGCGTCTGTTTACTAGGACTAGGGGGCATGCGATGAAGCTACAATGTAGTAAATTTAAAACGAGTCAGAGAAAATTTTTCTTCACTCAACGTGTAATTAAACTCTGGAATTCGTTGCCAGAGAATGTGGTAAAGGTGGTTAGCTTAGCGGAGTTTTAAAAAGGTTTGGACGGCTTCCTAAAGGAAAAGTCCATAGACCATTATTAAATGGACTTGGAGAAAATCCACTATTTCTGGGATAAGCAGTATAAAATGTTTTGTATTTTTTTGGGATCTTGCCAGGTATTTGTGACTTGGATTGGCCACTGTTGGAAACAGGATGCTGGCCTTGACGGACCTTTGGTCTTTCCCAGTATGGCAATACTTATGTACTTATCATCAGAGCCAGGTGGTAAACTAAATTTTATTTTCTTCTGTGGATGTTTCTTGAGAGATGAAGTAAAGGTTTATAACTTGACATTTCTTCAGAAATGTCAACTTGAGCTGTGCATACAAGAAGTATCCCTAATTACACCCTGTTTAAAAGGACATCACATGTGATACTCGCCAGCGAACTTCTATCAACAGAAGACCACCTCTACTTCAGGAAGAAAGTAAAAGCTTTGCTTGGCTCTTCTCTCAAGCCTTTAATGGAAGAAATAACTAATTTGTTGATCGTATATGTACTAACACTGACTGCTCATACCATAGGCGCCCGGTATAAGAGGCTTGGACAGGCTAAGCCTCCCCTGCTGTGCTCTGAGAGGTTTAAATTGTTGATTTACCTCCATCCTCACAGCAGGAGCTGCAGTGAAAGCCCTCTAGCCTTGTGTAACCAATTGTAGAAATTGGTTTATGGTTTGTTTACCTTACTGTTGGGAGAGCAGGGGGAGGTGGGGTTGGCTGGGTTGCCAGGGAGACATTTAACTAGGATGACTTCCTGACCTGCACTGAGAACAGATAGCAGCAGAATCGGACAACCAGACAACAAAGGTAGAAAAGATCATTTTATTTTCATTATAGTGTTTGGAATATGTCCACTTTGAGAAGCAGGTGCTCAACATTAAAAGTTTATATTTATTTATTTACTTATTTATGGCATTTTATCCCACATTAAACATGAATTAGGGTGTTTTGTGGCTCTACATGAGAATTGTGATGATATGATCCCTTGTTTCATATTGTTGACGGTCTGCATTTTCCGTATGGGTGGTATATTAGTGTATTAGGTTCTGCCCAGTGTAATATTTATTGTACAGTAAGGTTCTGAGTTTTTTTTTTTTGCACAAAGTTGTGCATAGTGTTTTGCAGTTGAGCGATTGTGCTTAGAATATGCTTTGAGTAACCACTTTATTCTTTGACATATGATACATATCTAATATCTAAATTTAATAAAAGGTATTAATTGTGACTTATTTTTATTTATTTATTTTTTCTGTGTGTTATCAGACAATTATGGATTTAAGCTCCACCCCTGGCCCCACCCCTAACCACGCCCCCTTTAGCCTCCCCAAACAGTTGGGCCACCGACCGCCTATGGCTCATACTGTAGCAGGTCTTGCTTATCCAGTCCTAGCCTAGCTGAGATTATATTCATGCACCTCTCTGACTTCATGTGCAGCTTTCCTTAAATTAGTCCCCTTATTCTATCTTATCTATGTGTTCCACCTTTGATTATACTCTATGCTATCTATTCAAATGTTTTAAGTTTTTTTTGTTCTTGTTTTTGAATTTTATCAAGTAAAGCAGAGCAATCCGACATGTAAAACAGAAAATAGGAACAATATAGGCAAACTCATACTCTTTGGTATGTAGCAGTAAAACCAATGAGCACAGAATATTCAGATGTTTTATTGTGTATTGTGCTGGCAATTTTAAGTAGCATACTATGCTGTACTCTGTACTGTTATTCGAATATTTTTGCTGCTGTAATTGTTGGGTTGTTTTTTTTAATCTCTGACATATTCTTGTTCTATACCGCCTTGGGTGAATTTCTTCAAAAGGCAGTAAAGTGGTGTGGTAGCTGTGTTAGTCTACTTTAAAAGATAATAAATAGAAATAAATCAAAACTTAGAAAAGAAAATAAGATGATACCTTTTTTATTGGACTAAATACATTTTTTGATTAGCTTTCAAAGGTAACCCTTCTTCTTTAGATCAGAAATAAGCAAATTTTGACAAATATCAGAATATATAACTGAAACCAGTGGTGTGCTGGAGCCGGCTCGCACCGGCTTGCAAGAGCCGGTTTTTAATTTATTGGCATCTTGCAAGCCAGTTGTTGCGAGTCGGCTTGCCTCTCCTCCCCCACCCCGCGAGCTGCAGGCTCCCCCGCTCCGCAGGTCGTCCATGATCTCCTCTCTGCCCTCAGCTCCCCGATAGCCCTCGTTTCCTTCCTGCCGCCGCCCTGCCTTTAAATATTGTATTTTTCCTTGAGTCGCGGCGCCAGCATTGAAAGCAGCAGGCTCGGCTCGGCTCCAGCCTTCCTTCACATGGTTTCGCCCTTGCGGAAACAGGAAATACATCAGAAGAGGAAGGAAACAAAGGCTATCGGGGAGCTGAGGGCAGACAGGAGATGATGGATGACCTGGGGAGCGGGAAGAAGGCAGGAAATGTCTGGCTTTGAGTAGGGGAGAGGCTAGAAGGGAGATGGTTGACATGGGTGGATGGAGGGGAGGGCAGGGGGGAGAAGAGGGTTGCTGGACATGGATGGAGGAGAGGGAAGGGAGAGAGAAGAAATGCTGGACATGGATGGAGGGGAGGGAAGAGTGAGGAAGGAGATGAGATGAGGGAAAAGGAAGAGAGGAGAAAAACTGCACATGGATGACGAAAATAGGCAGAAGCTGGATCCACTGGACAGTATGGAGGACCCAGCTTTTACTTATGGACGTAGGGCAAGAAATGAAGAAGAAAGGCGGAAAGTAAAGAAATAAATGGAAAGGAAGTCCTGGAAACAGAGTTAAGAGGACAGATAGCAGCAGAATCAGATACTGGGCCAGCATGATCAGAAAAACAAAGTCACCAGACAACATTATAGTGTTTGGAATATGTCCACTTTGAGAATCAGGTGCTCAACATTAAAAGTTTATATTTATTTACTTATTTATGGTGTTTTATCCCACTTTAAACATGAATTAGATTGGAACATGGGATCATTTTAATTTTTTTTTCCTGGACTAATGCATTGCCCCCCCCACCCCACCCAGGCTCACTCCCTGGCTATAGCCAGCTCTGCAATTTGCGGCGGGGGGATGCAGAGGTGGACTGGGGAGAGAGCCTGTTGTTAAAACATTTACCAGCACACCACTGAGAGAAACACAAAAGCATTCCAATGACTGTCTCACAAAAAGAGGGTGGGGTTGGTTAGGTGAGAGACAGGAAGAGAGAGATGTTTTATTTATAATTTTCATCCAAATTTAACAACTCACAAGAGAAGATTACAATATGAGAAATTTACAATATCTCTAATATCTATTACAATTGAAATGTTTACACTCTACTTTTGACCAGAAATATAAAGTAATAGGATCCAAGAAGAGAACAGGGGAAAAAAAAAAAAAGACAAAGTTTTTACAGTGGGGTTATTGTTACCAAGTAAACCTTCCCTAAACATATCATACAGTATGGTCTGGTAATCCTACTACTACATTCACATCCTCTTTTGAAACTAAAAACTCCTCTAACTGTTTAGGATCAAAAAACTGAAATGATTTGGCTTGATATAATACTCTGCATATACAAGGAAATTTTAACATATAATTTGCTCCATGTGCCAGAGTCCTCTGACGTAGTGCTAAAAAAGCACTCCGTCTTTTTTGGGTTTCTCTATCCATATCAGGGAATATTCTTATTTTAGATCCAAAAAAAGTAGATTCTAAATGTCTAAATGAAAGTCTTAAGACTGCGTCGCGGTCCATTTCTAAAGCAAAAACAGCCAAAGCAGTCAACCTCTGAGAAATTACTTCCAAAGATGATTCAAGAAATGATGTCAAGTTCATCGCTTCTCCTCTGTTCGGTTGGAGAGTCTCTGAATTTGATTTATTTTGTAGATATTGTACCCGAACAATAGGAGGTAAGGAATCACTTGGCATTCCTAATACCTCAGTCAGATATTTTTTCACCATATCAATCGGGGAAATTAAGGGAGATCTTGGAAAGTTCGTGAATCTCAAATTAAGTTTTCTTGATTTATTTTCAAGATATTCTAAACGTCGTAACATATAATTTTTATCCCTAATTGATGTTTGACTGATAACTTCCAAAGATTGCATTTTCTCTCCCAATTGTTCTATTTTAGAAGTATGTTGATTAGTTGTCTGTGCTTGGTGTAGGGCAACTTGAGATATCAACTTAATTTCAGCTGAGTTCTTTATTGTTTGTTGTTGTAAAGAGGAATGCAAAGCAGCAGTTTGATCCCAAAGTGACTCTAATGTCACCACAGCAGGTTTTTTAACACATTCCGCTTGAAAAGCCAGAGGGGGGGCATTAGCAATTTGCCTCAGGCCCAGATGCATCAACCAAATGTAAAAAAAGCAAAATCGTTAAAGCCATTACCGAATTTTAAAAAACGACCAATGCTCCAAAAAAACAAGTCGCACAAGTTCGGTGCGGTATTGTAAAGAACGATGCACTAATCCCCGTCGGTAATCGGCTCGTAAAGCATGCGCAAAGCAGCCAAGCGTTATGCTGGCTGCTCTGCGCATGCCAGAAACGTAAGAAAAAAAAGAAAACACAAACACGTGGCTCCCCACTTTCCCCTGCATGTCTCCACAAACATTAAAGGATCGGGAGGGGGCAAAGACGCTCATCAGCAGCGTCCTGTATGGATGGCCTTGCCTTGCCCCCCCCCTCCCCCCCGCAAAGTCCCCACTGCTCCGTTTGTGAAATAAAAGCTTTTAAAAATGAAACCTTTGCAGTTGCTGGGCTCCCCCTCCCTTCCTTTCTCTCTCTTCTTCAGTCGGCAATGCTCCGCCTCCTGCCCTCCTCCACCTCCGTGCCCCGCCCCCCCCCCAATTTCGTCCCCGCCGCTCCCCCCCCCACCGGACCCCCCCTCCACCATAATGGCCGGTGCAGTGCCTCTCACCTATGTTTGAAGGCGCTGCACAGGATTGATCAGCTGTTCTTGAGCTCTTCTGTCTCCTCCGATGTCTCCTTCTTCCTAGGTCCGCCCTCCTCTGACATCAGCTATCTACGTAGATAACTGACGTCAGAGGAGGGCAGACACAGGAAGAAGGAGACATTGGAGGAGACAGAAGAGCTCAAGAACAGCTGATCCATCCTGTGCAGCGCCTTCAAACATAGGTGAGAGGCGCTGCACCGGCCATTATGGTGGAGGGGGGGTCGGGGCACGGAGGTGGAGGAGGCGGAGCATTGCCGACTGAAGAAGAGAGAGACAGGAAGGGAGGGGGAGCCCAGCAACTGCAAAGGTTTCATTTTTAAAAGCTTTTATTTCACAAACGGAGCAGCGGGGAGCAGCGGGGACTTCGGGGGGGGGGGGGCAATGCAAGGCCGTCCATACAGGACGCTGCTGATGAGCGCCTTTGCCCCCTCCCGATCCTTTTTTAATTTAGGCACAGGGAAGCAGGGAGCCACTTTTCTTTTAAAACATGCCAGCAATTTGGTTTTTCATCGTGCAGGGGGCAGTGGGGAGATGACAGCTCAGGCTTTAACGACAGGTCTGAGCTGACGTTAAATTTCTGGCGGTAAGTGAATCGTTGCTATCATCGGTATGGTTAGTGCATTCCGAATTGTCTACATTTCAATGGTAGTTTCTCATTTGCATTCCAGTTTCGTTAGCTGCTACTGCTGTCGAAAAATAGGCTTTAGTGCATGGAAAGGATAGGAAATTCTTCCTTAAGGGCTCATTTAACGATGAAAAACGTTTAGTGCATCTGGGCCTCAGTGTACTCACAATCTGCTCTTCCACCGGTTCAGCCCTCGATGTTAACACTGCTGAAGAAAGGCTCCCTCCATGCTCTCTCAGCTCCTCTGTGGGAAGCTGTGACACAGGACTTTCTCCAGAGATAGCTGATAAGAGAGTAACAAAGCAGTATAATTTTATGGATTATAGGGCAAGATGCACTAAAGGCTCGTTAAAGCCCTTTCCTTACCGATTCCCTTAGCGAATCGGTAAGGAACGGGCATGCATCAAGGAATAGGAATGCAAATGAGCTGCTCATTGTAGCTCACTTGCATTCTCTATTCCGTCGTTAAACAATCAGCCAGTCGGCCGGTCGAGCATGCGCAGAGCAGCCAAGCGTTATGCTGGCTGCTCTGCGCATGCCAAATACGCCTCCCTGTGCCGCTCGAAGACGCCGCGCTGCTCACCCCCTCCGATGCGGCTCGACAGAGGACAATGCAGTTGAGGACGCCCATCCAAAAAAAAAAAAAAAAAAGTCCATTTTTGGCCATCATTCCCCCCTGCAATAATAAAAACGTCTTTTTTGGCAGTGCTTCACTCAGCTGAGAGACCAGGAAGTCTCTGAGCCAATCACAGCGCGTTTAATTCGGCTGACCGCATTGTGATTGGCTCAGAGACTTCCTGGTCTCTCAGCTGAGTGAAGCACTGTCAAAAAAGACATTTTTATTATTGCGGGGGGGGGGGGGGGGGTGATGAGCATGGAAATCTCTTCTTCTTCAGGGTTCAGCAGCAGGGTTAAAGACTGCGGGGGGGGGGGGGGGGATGACGTTTTTTTTTTTTTTAAAGCAGACCGTTTTTTTTGTTCCCTGATTTTTTTTTTTTGTTATCCCGCGCAGCCCCAACGAGAGGTACAGACCTCTCGTTAGATTTTCCAGCGTTAAGGCAATCGGAAAAGGTTAGTGCATCTCATTACAATAGGGTTTCTACACAATTTGCTCATCTGCATTCTGTTTTCGTTAGCTGCTACCGTCGTCGGAAAAAAGTCTTTAGTGCATGCCAGGGTTTACTACTTGCTTGTTAATGGCTCGTTAAGTTTAGTGCATCTGGCCCATAGTGGGATAGAAAGCCCAGATCTTTGTTAAGTCCTGTCTGGTGAGTGAAAAAAAATGTCATTATGTTGACTTCAAAGGTCTTGGATTGTCTTAAAATTTCCTTTTAGTGTTACCATAAGATCATTCATGCAGTGTTCTGATTTTGTAAAGTGCTGTCCCACAGAGGTGGCATCATGATTGGCATTGGAATGTTTATCATTATGTCTATATAAATTGAGCCTTGTCTTTAGCATATGGCTTGTTTCTCCAATATAGCACACTTTCTTCACACTTTTTACACTGAATGATATATACCACATTTGAGGATGAGAATGTGAAGGATCCCCCAATGCTGAATGTTTTTCTCATGCGAGTGACTGTGGGATCCTGTAAGATTTGTTGGCACAGTTTGCAGCTAGGTATATTGCAGGGATGTGTGCCTTTCTTGTACTGGGAGTTTGCTTTTCACTAATCTCTGTTTTCAAATTAGATGGCTGTCAGAAGGCCAGCACTGGTGGGCCTGGAAATATCTCTCAGTAATTCATCCTCTTGGCATAGTGTCTGTAGATCTTTTATGATTCTTCTCAATTTTTCTAGCTCTGGATTGTATGACACTACAAGAGGGATTCTCTCTGTGGCTTTCTCTTTGTCTTGTAACGCAAATCCCATACCATTCTCGTAGCTTTTCTTGCACCGCTTCAATTCTTTTTACATTCTTAGCAAGATACGGCCTGCAAAACTGAACACAATACTCCAGGTGGGGCCTCACCAACAACTTATACAGGGGCATTAAAACCTCTTTTCTTCTGCTGGTCACACCTCTCTCTATACAGCATAGCAACCTTCTAGCTACGGCCACCGCTTTGTCACACTGTTTTGTCACCTTCAGATCCTCAGATACTATCACCCCAAGATCCCTCTCCCCGTCCGTACATATCAGACTCTCACCGCCTAACACATACGTCTCCCGTGGATTTCTACACCCTAAGTGCATCACTCTGCATTTCTTCGCATTGAATTTTAATTGCCAAACCTTAGACCATTCTTCTAGCTTTTTCAGATCCTTTTTCATGTTTTCCACTCCCTCCCTCCTGGGTGTCCACTCTATTACAAATCTTAGTATCGTCCGCGAAAAGGCAAACTTTACCTTCTAACCCTTCGGCAGTGTCACTCACAAATGATCCCTGAGGCACTCCACTACTCACCTTTCCTTCATCTGAGCAAATTCCACCACCACCACCCTCTGGCGTCTGCCCGTCAACCAGTTCCTAATCCAGTTCACCACCTTGGGTCCTATTTTCAGCCTGTCAAGTTTATTCAAGAGCCTCCTGTGGGGAACCTGTCAAAAGCTTTGCTGAAATCTAAGTAGATTACGTTTATAGCATGCCCTAATTGCCTCCTGCTCATGTTTGATCTATTCTTACTGTACACCACCTTGAGTGAATTCCTTCAAAAAGGCGGTAAATCCTAATAAATAAAAATAAGCATTAGGCTACTCTTGTCATTATTGTTGTTGTTATTGTTCTCCTTGTAAAATATTGTGGTCCTTCAATAATAAAAGATATACTTAGACCATGCCATTGAGACCACCTTGCAAAGCTGTGAAAATTGCTTGAGGCTAAGCCCATAAAGGTTTATGACTTGAAGAAATACAGTATATGATGAAAATCTGTATTGAGGAATATGTAAACATTAAACTTAAGTTCAAAAGGAGGGACTGAGGGAGGGCACTAGAATTCATAGGCAGAATATCTGGAGTTTTAAGTAAAGATATGCCAGTATTTTTCTTTACTTTCTTGTAAAGACATTTGTTTTGGTGCTGACCTTAGGTTTTGCTTGCCTTGCAAATAGGTTCTGTTTTCAGAGAAATGCCTACAAACCCAATTTCTCCCCTCCCCCTCCAGGTAAATCCTGCCAGCCTGTATAGCCCCTTGTCCCACTGATTATCCTAGGGACACTCCAGAACCAGTTGTATATGTTCAGCAAAAGCATTGTAGTTCACTGTTTGTGTTCTTTGCAAATTTGCAGTAATAAAACTTTTACTGTCTCTCTCTCTGGTTCCTTTGTGTTTATCCATGACACTCCCAATGTTTGTAGTTGGGGGAGGGACCAGGGAGGGTCACATGGACACCAGGGACTACTTTTGTGGGGTTGGGGGAGGAGAGGCTCTGAGCCTGGCTTGGACCAGGAGGGACTGGAGGAGTTCAAGGGCCCACTTGGGCTACCAGGGAATATTTTTGTAGGATTGAGGGAAGGGCCAGGGCTGACAGGGAAATTTTGCAGAGTGGGGTCAGGGGTGGGGGAGGTTCAACAGGTCAGTATTTTAAAATGCATCCCTTCCTGTCAGTGTGTGAGCCAATCCCCACTCAGACACTGACAGCGAGGGGGGTATTTTACTTTTGATGCAGCAAATGGGATGGTGTGTTCTGTTTTTTTCTGACAGTGCATGTTTTCTCAAAAGGGAATTTGCATGCAATTAGTTTTCTGCATTAGGAGTAAAAAGGTATTTGGGGTTTTTTTTTGTGTGGATTTTACTACACTGTGCTCTGAAGCTCAGCGCATCATTCTATCCATTTACTCAATTACACCCCCCACTCCACCCCACTCACTCACTCATGAACATAGATGTGCAGATGATCAAACACCCCACAGTGTTCTGAACAGTGCTCTAAAATTAGAACCAGAACATCCCAGGGCAATAATGCCCCTATGATCAAAGCTAATAGCATGCAAATACATGCACATTATTAGATCTGATCACTGGGGTACTTCTGCAGAAGTTGTTTGAGACAGGTCCGGGCTGTCTAAATCCGGACCTGTCAAACATTCCCCCGACAGAAGAGACCCTCCCCAGCCTGGCCACACGCGACCCGCCAGAGGATGAACCCCCCCCCCCCCCCCCCCCCCACAGAAGAGAGGGCTGGCTCTCTAGACCTCCCCTGTTGATCTACTGCCCCACCCCCAACAGAAGAATGGGCTGGAGATCCAGTGAAACTCCCTTATAGAGTAAGTAAGCCCCACCTAGCACATCCCAGGATGCACTGGGCAGGGTGCCGCCATTTTGGAGGCAGTGCTGGTCAGTGTTGCCAGGTGGGCGGTTTTACCGCCCAATTGGGCGGTTTTCCGCAACCCGCCGCGGGAAATTTTTGCCCGCGGCGGGTTGCAGTATTTTGGACTGTTTTTTGGGCTTCAGGGCGGTTTTTTGTGCGGCTTTTTCGGCCGCGGGGGGTGGGGTTAGTGACGTTTTTGGGCGGGGTTAGTGATGTAGGAGGCGGGGCCGATGACGTAGGAGGCGGGGCCGATGACGTGGGAGGCGGGGCCGATGACGTGGGAGGCGGGGCCGATGACGTGGGAGGCGGGGCCGGTGACGGGGAGGCGGGGCCGGTGACGGCGGGGGCGGGGGTGATGACGCGGGGGTGGGGGTGTCAGGGGCGGGGTTTGAGTTTGGGCGGGTTTTGGGCGGTTTTTGTGCTGGATTGGGTGGGAAAAAAATTTCCCACCTGGCAACACTGGTGCTGGTTGGAAGAGGGACTGCTACTACCTCCTCCATCATTTGAAGGTACGAGGGGGTCGGGGCCACTACAGCACTGGGGAGTGAGGGTGAGGAGGGCTAGCGATCCCACTGGACCACCAGGGTCTTTTTAGTGTTTGGGGGGATAGGGGGCACCTTAGGTTTGACAGGTCCAGGAAAAAATCCCTCACTTGTCAAACCTCTTTTGCTGGTCTCCCCCATTCCTTCCTTGCTCAGCAAACCGTAATGCCAGCTCTGAGCTGGCGTAGGGTTTGCAGCATGGGCAGCGCGCCAAACAAGGGAGGAATGCAGGAGACCCTCGGCTGCATGCATTTGCACACAATTAGTGATCAGAGCTGACAAGCGCATTGGTTCACGCACTCACCAACTCTGATCATTGGGCGGGTGCAAATGAGGGTGCTAGAACAGCACTATTGGCCTCTAGCACCCACATTTGCTTTCGATCATCTGCACTACAGAGCCTACTCAGCCATTTGCAACCCCTACCCTACCCTCTAACCACAAACCACACCTTTAGCTACCCCCCCCCCCCCCCCCCCCATTCTCAAAATATTTAATTTGTGTACTTGAATATTTTTCAACCTGCATTTTCCATCTGTCTTCCTGTGACTCTTTGTCATCTGTGGCTGGTCTTTTATTTCTCATCCTTTCTTAGATCCCTCTTGCTCCGGATAGGGATATGTATTAATTTGCACACGTTCCACTTGTTTCTATAATATACCTTAACAAATTATTTACTCAGAATTGATTTAACATGCATTAACCTATGAATTAATGTGTGTAAATACAATCTGCATGTATTAAAAAGTTAATGTGCACTTTTATCAAAAGTTAAGCAATTTTATCAAAATAACAAACCAGAAGAAAAGAAGAAAAAAAATGGGGAAAAAGACCAAAAATCCAAAAACAAGTAAGCAGTGAAATTAATTTGTTCATTCACATATTTCCACTTTGGGACCCTTTTTACTAAAGCTTAGGGGCCCTTTTATTAAAGGGTGGTAAGGCTACTGTGCAGGTAGCGTGCAGCAAAACAGCACTACCGTAGGATGTGGCCAGGTGCCCTGATGTACACGCCATTTCCCGTGCTAGAAAATAGAAATTATTTTCTAGCATGGTGGGCAGGAAGTAAGCCATTAAGGACACCAATGAAGAAAAAAAAAGGCTTTTTACAGCCATAGTTAAAAGTAGCAATTCCATGTGCCAACGCTATCACAGGCCTCTTTTTACTATGGCTCTGTAAAAGGATTCCTTAGTGCGTGCTAACAGAATTAGTGCACACTAAGGGCTAGATTCTATGTATTGTATATTAGGGGTACTACTATTACTACTACTTATCATTTCTATAGTGATAGTTATGAACTATGAAATATGAACCATGATTAAAACCTGTAAAAGCTAAGGCTCAACAGGGCATATAGGCTGACAGGCCTAAGTGAGTGTCTCTTAGTTGACCTCTTTACTGAATCAGAGCTCATGGACTGCTAGCACCTAAGTAAACACTATAAACTTAGTTGTCCACCCTAGAGAGGAGTCAAAAGGGGTAAAGGCCATAAATCATGAGGCCCAGGAACTTATGATCTGATAAGACATTCTTATGTGCAAACGGACCTGGGAAAGGTGCAATTATGGATGAACAGAAGAATGTGAGATTCAGTGACGTAGGATAGAGGGCAGGGCCGTGCCTAGGGTCTCTGGCGCCCCCCTGCAGACTATCAGTTGCCCCCCCCCCCCCCCCCCCCGGTGAAATGATCGCTCACCACTTGCCACACTGACAGGAATTGTCAGCAATATTCTTAGAAACAAATTGCTATACATTGCAAAATAAGATAGCAGATGTAAATTATCAAAGTGGACATATTCCAAACACTAAAATGAAAATAAAATGATTTTTTTTCTACCTTTGTTGTCTGGTGACTTTCTTTTTCTGATCATGCTGGCCCAGTGTCTGATTCTGCGGCTGTCCTCTTAACTCCGTTTCCAGGGCTTCCTTTCCATTTATTTCTTTCCTTTCCTCCTTTCTTCTTCATTTCTGGTCCTCAGCTTCTGCCTATTTTCTTCATCCGTGTGCAGTTTTTCTCCTCTCTTCCTTTTCCCTCATTTCATCTCCTTCATCTCTCTTACCTCCCCTCTATGTCCAGCAATTTCTCCTCTCTCCCTCAGCCCTGCCCTGCAATCCATATCCATCCATGCCCATCTGTCCCTTGCCCCCTCCATTTATCCCTGACCCTATCCAGCAATTCTCCTCTCTCCGAGCCCTGCCCTGCAATCCAAATCCATCCGTGCCCATCTGTCCCCTGCCCCCTCCATTCATCCCTATCCAGCAATTCCCCTCTCTTCCTGACCCTATCCAGCAATTCCCCTCTCTCCCTTCCATGAACCCTGCCCTCGCATGCTCCTACCTCCCCTGCCCTCACGCTCCTATGTCCCAACTGCCCGCCCTCTTCTTCCCCCCCCTTCCAACATCCCTTTCCTTTTTTTTCTATCCTCATCCTTCTCGATCATTCTGCTGCTTTTGACACTGTTGATCACAGCCTACTCCTTGATACGCTGTCCTCACTTGGATTTCAGGGCTCTGCTCTTTCCTGGTTTTCTTCTTATCTCTCCCAGCGTACCTTTAGTGTATACTCTAGTGGATCCTCCTCTACTTCTAGCCCACTGTCAGTTGGTATACCTCAGGGATCTGTCCTGGGACCTCTTCTTTTCTCCATCTATACTTCTTCCCTTGGTACTCTGATCTCATCCCATGGTATTCAGTATCATCTTTACGCTGATGACTCCCAGATCTACCTCTCCACACCAGAAATCTCACCCAAAATCCAGGCCAAAGTATCAGCCTGCCTGTCTGACATTGCTGCCTGGATGTCTCAGCGCCATTTAAAACTAAACATGACCAAGACTGAGCTTCTTATCTTTCCCCCCTAAACCAACCTCTCCTCCTCCCCCATTCTCTACTTCTGTGGATAACACTCTCATCCTTCCTGTCTCATCAGCTCGTAACCTTGGGGTCATCTTCGACTCCTTCTTCTCTGCGCATATTCAACAGACTGCTAAAACCTGTTTCTTTCTCTATAATATCAGCAAAATTTGCCCTTTCCTTTCTGAGCACACTACCATAACCCTCATCCACACTCTTATTACCTCTCGCTTAGAATCTTGCAACTTGCTTCTCACAGGTCTCCCACTTAGCCATTTCTCTCCTCTTCAATCTGTTCAAACTTCTGCTGCACGACTAATATTCCGCTAGTGTCGTTATGCTCATATTAGCCCTCTCCTCAAGTCACTTCACTGGCTTCCTATCCATTTCCGCATACAGTACAAACTCCTCTTATTGACCTATAAGTGCATTCACTCTGCAGCTCCTCAGTACCTCTCCACTCTCATCTCTCCCTACATTCCTCCCCGGGAACTCCATTCACTGGGTAAATCTCTCTTATCTGCACCCTTCTCCTCCACTGCTAACTCTAGACTCCGTTCCTTTTATCTTGCTGCACCATATGCCTGCAATAGACTTCCTGAGCCAGTATATCAAGCTCCAACTCTGGACGTCTTCAAATCTAAGCTAAAAGCCCACCTTTTTGATGCTGCTTTTAACTCCTAACCCTTGTTCACTTGTTCAGAACCCTTATTTTATCATCCTCACTTTAATATTCCCTTATCTCTTGTTTGTCCTAATCAGATTGTAAGCTCTGTCGAGCAGGGACTGTCTCTTCATGTTCAAGTGTACAGCGCTGCGTATGTCTAGTAGCGCTTTAGAAATGATAAGTAGTAGTAGTAGTAGTAGTGAACATCAAGACTCCCATGGGCAGACTGAGAGGAAGCAGTTAGCACACACATAAGGTAAAACAGAATAAAAGTACGGCATGATAATAATGGGATAATGTGGATTAGCCTACGTACTAAGATTTTGTTAATTATTACATGTATTTATGGAGTATGTTCTCTTGAGGACGCCTACGAGGCGAAACGTGGCACCGCGTAGAGAACAGATAAGAGATCAGTTTAACCGCTGACAACATGATCCTTTCAGCAGAATTTTAGAGCACAGATTGAGCACCGATTCATACACCGATTCATACACAGCATCATACACAGCACCGGCAGCACTAACAGAGAAACAGAGCACCAGGACCTGTGATAAGATAAGAACCCTTATTTTATCATCCTTACTTTAATATTCCCTTATCTCTTGTTTGTCCTGTTTGTCTGTCCTAATTAGATTGTAAGCTCTGAGCAGGGACTGTCTCTTCATGTTCAAGTGTACAGCGCTGTGTATGGCTAGTAGCACTTTAGAAATGATAAGTAGTAGTAGTAAGTAAGAAAGTCTTAACTGTTTTATAAAGACATATACATAAGACTCAGCACAGTGGAAGGGAGGCAGGACCCTATGCAATGATGTATATACTATTAGTAGTGCTTTAAGCCGGTTCAGTGGAACCTAGAATTTGGCACTCTAACACACTGAGCACTGCATAATAAAAAACAAAAAAATTACTTATAACATTGGATGAACTGGTATAAAATATATCATAATTATTTAATTAGAATACCAGAGAGTATTTCAGTTGGAACCCGGAAGGTATTAGAGGTTAAAATTTAATGTCAAGAAGTGAAGAGTGATGCACTTGAGATGCAGAAACCCAAAAGGGAGATACCGAAAAGGAGGGGAGAGTTTAAAGCTCGACTCAGGAGAGAGACCTTGAGGCATATTTTCAAAGCACTTTGGGAGGCTAAGTTCCATAGGTTTCTATGGAACTTTGGGAGGCTAAGTGCTTTGAAAATATGCCTGCTTGGGGTGCTGGTGTCAGAGGATATGAAGATGAAGAAACAATGTGACAAGGCAATGGCTGTGGCCAGAAGGATGCTAGGCTGCATGGCGAGGCATATAACCAGTAGAAGAAAGGAGGTGTTGATGCCCCCTCTACAAGTCGTTGGTGAGGCCCCACTTGCAATATTGTGTTCAGTTTTGGAGGCCATACCTTGCTAAAGATGAAAAGAGACTGGAAGCAGTGCAAAGAAAAGCTACAAAAATGGTGTGGGATTTGTGTTGCAAACAATACGAGGAGAGACTTGCCGACCTGAACATGTATACCTTGGAGGAAAGGAGAAACAGGGGTGACATGATACAGACGTTCAAATATTTGAAAGGTATTAATCTGCAAACAAAATTTTTCTGGAGACGGGAAAGTGGTAGAACTAGAGGACATGAATTGAGGTTGAAGGGGGGCAGACTCAGGAATAATGTCAGGAAGGTTTTTTTCATGGAAAGGGTGGTAGATACGTGGAATGCCCTCCTGCGGGAGGTGGTGGAGATGAAAACGGTAATGGAATTCAAACGTGCGTGGGATAAACATAAAGGAATCATGTTTAGAAGGAATGGATCTACGGAATCTTAGTGGAGATTGGGTGGCAATGCCGATAATTGGGAAGCAAAACCAGCGCTGGGCAGACTTCTACGGTCTACACCCTGATCATAACTGAATAGATATGGATGGGCTGGAGTGTAAATGTTAAGGGGCTTCGATGTTAGCTTCAGAACTTTTAGTAGAAGAATAGTGCTGGGCAGACTTCTATGGTCTGTGCCCAGAGAATGGCATGGACAAATCAAACTAGGGTATACATCTATATATATAAAACTCACCCTCAACGTTCTATTGGCTTCTGACGTCACTGAAGCCAAGGTTCGTATGTTCGAAGCTCTGAAGCCTCGAAAATCACAGTCTCTGGGCCCCGCCCTCGCGTCAAACGTTATGACATTGACGGCGAAGGCGGAGCAATGCACCAACATCGTCGACGGGTGGGGGGGGGGGCACAGGAAAGCCTTTCTAGCGCCCGTTTCATTGGCTCCAGAAACGGGCCTTTTTTTACTAGTATCAAATATCACATACCATACATGTAAAATGAGTTTATCTTGTTGGGCAGACTGGATGGACCGTTCAGGTCTTTATCTGCCATCATTTACCAGGTTACAGTCCTGCCAGAGAGTGCTGTTTCAGTTCACACTTTCAATAATAATGGACAGGCAAGCTTTGCAGGATACCAGGGTACCTGTCTGTCCCTAGCAATTGAAAACACAATATTGAAGCACCACACCTCACTGGTAGCAATGCTGTTGGAAGACTCCAGCTCAGCTTAGAGGGAGGGAACAGTGGTGTGCTGAGGCATCCTGCAGTAATTTCTGGTTGTGTGCACGCTAAATATGCGCTACAAACAAAAATGTAATTTTTTAATTAATTAATTAGGATTTATTCATCACCTTTTTAAAGGAATTCATTCAAGGTGGTGTACATGAATAAATCAAACATAAGCAATAGATAATTACAGCAGTAAAATTATTCAAATAACAATAAAAAGCATGGCGTGGAGAGGCATAATCGAACAGGGCGCCCACGTTTTCATGAGGGCATCCTCGCAGGACAGCCCCGTAAAGGGGCGGGGCGACCCATATTATCAAAACGAGATGGGCGTCCATCTTTTGTTTCGATAATACGGTCGGGGATGCCCAAATCATGAAATTTAGGTCGCCCTTACAGATGGTCGTTCCCGGTTTTCGGAGATAATGGAAACCGAGGACGCCCATCTCAAAAACAACCAAATCCAAGCCATTTGGTCATGGGAGGAGCCCACATTCGTAGTGCACTGGTCCCCCTGACATGCCAGGACAGCAACCGGGCACCCTAGGGGGCACTGCAATGGACTTCAGAAAAAGGTCCCAGGTGCATAGCTCCCTTACCTTGGGTGCTGAGCCCCCCCAAAACCCACAACAGTACACCACTACCATAGCCCTTAGGGATGAAGGGGGGCACCTACATGTGGGTACAGTGGGTTTGTGGTGGGTTTTGGAGGGCTCACATTTACCACCACGTGTAAGAGGTAGGGGGGGGGATGGGCCTGGGTCCACCTGCCTGAAGCACACTGCACCCACTACAACTGTTCCAAGTACCTGCATACTGCTGCGATGGACCTGAGTATGGCATTTGAGGCTGGCATAGAGGCTGGCAAAAAAGTATTTTTAAAGATTTTTTTGAGGGTGGGAGGGGATTAGTGACCACTGGGGGAGTAAGGGGAGGTCATCCCCGATTCCCTCTGGTGGTCATCGGGTCAGTTTGGGCACCTTTTTGATGCTTGGTCGTGAAAAAAAATGGACCAAGTAAAGTGATCCAAATGTTCGGCAGAGACGCCCTTTTTTCCCATTATCGGCCAAGAACGCCCATCTCCTAAGCATGCCCCAGTCCCGCCTTTGCTACACTGCCGACACGCCCCTGTGAACTTTGGTCATCCCCGTGACGGAAAGCAGTTGAGGGCGCCCAAAATCGGCTTTCGATTATGCCGATTTGGGCAACCTTGTGAGAAGGACGCCCATCTCCCGATTTGTGTCGGAAGATGGGCGCCCTTCTCTTTCGAAAATTCACCTGATAGTATACCAGGGGCGTATCTGCGTGGGGCCTCAGGGGCCTGGGCCCCCGCAGATTTCGCCCTGGACCCCCCTACCGCTGCCAACCCTCCCCCTCCGTTGCTCGCCTACCTTCGCTGGCGGGGGACCCCAACCCCCGCCAGCCGAGGTCCGCGTCCTCCTGCCGCTGCCGGCTGCCTTTGGTCCTTTAATTCTTCCATTGAAGCAGTGGCGCCGACGAAAGTTTCTTTTGAGTCTGACGTCGCTGCACGTTGTACGTGCAGGACGTCAGACTCAGAAATTGTTTCTGAGTCTGACGTCCTGCACGTACAACGTGCAACGTGCAGCGACGTCAGATTCAAAAGAAACTTTTTCGTCGGCGCCAGCTTCAATGGAAGAATGAAAGGACCAAAGGCAGCCGGCAGCGGCAGGAGGACGCGGACCTCGGCTGGCGGGGGTTGGGGTCCCCCGCCAGCGAAGGTAGGCGAGCAACGGAGGGGGAGGGTTAGCAATGGCAGCGGCTGGGGGGAGGGGGATCGGCAATGGCGGCGGCGGCGGCGGCGGGGGGGGGGGGGCTATAATGTGCCCCCCCTCTCTGGCCCTGGCCCCCCCTACCGCCGCAGTTCAGATACGCCCCTGTAGTATACTACTTACAATATCAACACAATACGTAATAGAACATTTTCACAGACAGCGTAGGGCAGTGGTTCCCAAACCTGGAGGCACCCCAGCCAGTCAGGTTTTCAGGTTATCCACAATAAATATTCTTGAGAGAAATGTGCATGCACTGCCTCCACTGCATGAGAATCTCTCTCATGAATATTCATTGTGGATATCCTGAAAACCTGACTGGCTAGGGCGCCTCCAGGACCAGGTTTGGGAACCACGTCGGGTATATGCAAAGATGGAACATATAGAGAGGTAAGAGAGTAAGAGGAGTTAGAAAATAAGGGGACTAATTTAAAGAAAGTTGCACATGGGGTCAGAGAGGTGATTAAATATTAAATATAGCGTGTGGGGTCTGGGGTTGGAGAGTGGACATGTTCTGCAGTAATCAGCGCAGCTACACTGTTGCGTGCTGATTGGTGTGTGGTTAACTCATGAGCCCTTCTCACCAACAAAACAGGTGGCAATAGGGGCTAAAAAGTAGTATGAAGCCATTAATACAGACAATAGAAAAATCAGCCATATTACCCCTGCAGTAAAAATGGCCTCAGAGTATGGGAATGACCTGCGTAAGGGTGCGCTAAGGCCACTTTTTATCGCAGTTTGGTAAAAAGGGTCCTGTAGTGCAGGAAAAAAACAAATCGAAAAAAGGCTAGTGCAGTTTACTATATCAGTTCCATAGCCCTTATCCACTGGAGGAGCATCACCATCACACAAATACTTGGAAAGCTCACACCAAAAAGAGAACAAGGCATTAAATATTGAAATTAAACACATTTTTAGGAAAACAACACAGTCTTATCTATGGGAGGGGCCAGGTCATTTTGGAATACTGGTGTTCTAGCAAAACCCACCACCAGCCTTAGAACTTAACTCGCCAGTTTCACAGAAGCTCACCTGGATCTGCTATAAGAACTGTAGCACCACTGCACTGGAAACAATGCAACAAGGATTTGGATCTAATGTTAGTATTCAGGAAGGCAGCCGAACATCCTAACTTGGCCAAGCCCAACCAAATCCACACGAAAGCCGGCTCATTGCTTAAAAGAAGGGCGACACAGTCCCCTTGCTTCAGCTGGCCATATCTCAGCAAGGCACGGGCTGCTTTGTTGCTCCTTCTGTCCACTTCGGAGTAGGAATAGACTTCATCTTTAAAGAGCAGGAAGGGCTTGTCGGGCACCTTCTGTGATTGCTCTAGGAATCGGTCCAGGATTGTGAAGTAAGGGATCTTTCTCTCCCGCCTCTTCAACTTGGCTCCGAAAAAGAAGATGCCAAGGAAGAAACATAAGTCCTGAAACGCATAGGGCCAGACAGAGCTCACAAGCAGCGGGAAGAAAAGCAGCCCTGCCAGGGCAGTGTACAGGAGCGTGTACATCGCCAGCGGTTGCACAGAACTAACTACTCTGTCTGATGAAGGAACTCGCACAACAACAATCAGTGCACACTAAACGTGAGGGCGGAGGATTGGAACACAGAAGGGGCGGGGCTCCAGCACTTAAGGAGGCACCGCAGGGTTACCGCGCCTCTTAAAGGTTGCGAGTACGACGTATGAAAAAAAGGGGAAAAAAAACTTTGTACTTTTGGAATGGGACCAGTGAGGTTACTGCGCCTCTTAAAGGTTGCGAGTACAACGTATGAGAAAAAGGGCATGATAAGCTTTTTAAATTCGTACTTTTTGGAATGGGGGGTCAGCGTTCCCCATCTACTCATTTTAACTTTGCACACGTATACAAGGTATTTCAGAATTCGTTAGCATTGTTCATGGAGTGAAATGCTGCAGCGGAAGCAACGTGTTCTGTGTCAAACTTATTATAAACGACTAGCAAGCCAAAAGCAATTCGAGTATCAACATTTTGTAAATGATTTCTGTTCGTTTTAACCTTTAACCACTTACACAGTACTTTGTTTTTTTAATTTCTTTATACTGCCTGAAAGCCCAGAAGTTACCGAAGCGATGTAAATTCAGGTTCAGTAGGTATTCTGCAGGATATCTGTGATTTTAATGCCAGTAGTAATCTGAACCAACTCTTCAAATGTAAACAAGCCCTCAATTGACCTCTGTCTGGTAGATAAAAACTAAAGTCTGTAAAGAACCAGGGTCTACTACAAAGGGAAGAAATGAGAAAAAGAATGATCCAGATAAGTCAAATATACTAAATACATAAAGATTTTTTTTAAACCAACAAAATATTTTTATATATAAATTTTTTGATAAGGGTGGAGAGATCTCAGAGTATATACTCACCCAAGCAAGACTACACCGAAATGATTTACGCCTCTAAGGGTGGACAAGTACATAAGTAATGCCATACTGGGAAAAGACTAAGGGTCCATCAAGCCCAACATCTTGTCCACGACAGCGGCCAATCCAGGCCAAGGGCACCTGGCAAGCTTCCCAAATGTACAAACATTCTATACATGTTATTCCTGGGATTTTGGATTTTTCCAAGTCCATTTAGTAGCGGTTTATGGACTTGTCTTTTAGGAAACCGTCCAACCCCTTTTTAAACTCTGCTAAGCTAACCGCCTTCACCACATTTTCCGGCAATGAATTCCAGAGTTTAATTACATGTTGGGTGAAGAAAAAGTTTCTCAGATTTGTTTTAAATTTACTACACTGTAGTTTAATCGCATGCCCCCTAGTCCTAGTATTTTTGGAAAGCGTGAACAGACGCTTCACATCCACCTGTTCCACTCCACTCATTATTTTATATACCTCTATCATGTCTCCCCTCAGCCGTCTCTTCTCCAAGCTGAATAGCCCTAGCCTCCTTAGTCTTTCTTCATAGGGAAGTCGTCCCATCCCCGCTATCATTTTAGTCGCCCTTCGCTGCACCTTTTCCAATTCTACTATATCTTTCTTGAGATGCGGCGACCAGAATTGAACACAATACTCAAGGTGCGGTCGCACCATGGAGCGATACAACGGCATTATAACATCCTCACACCTGTTTTCCATACCTTTCCTAATAATACCCAACATTCTATTCGCTCGATCATAGAACTTCTCCACTGATTGTTATTTTTTTGTGTGAGCAAAAACACCCTCATGTGCTCATAGAATTATTCAATATTTTGAGACCTCTGGCTCAATTCCCTCATTTAATCCGTCCAGAGTCTTGCACCTAAACCAACAACAAATATGTATATGGAGAATATCTCTCCTATAGTTTTTCTTTTACCAATTCTTTAAAATGCTGATGTGCTCAATTTACATAGCACTCTTATTTGGAGTATAAGGCAATATAATCAATTCAGGCACTTAGCGTATAGGCCGGTGATCCGCTCCAGGGCTGACTTCAATCCATGATAACAACGTCCTGTCCCATGAAGTAATACATCACCACAGCACCTTCTCAGAAAGCAGAGCATATGAGCCTGATGACTATTCCAGATCTAAAGCACTCATACGCTATATGTTTCCCCAATAAACCATAGCGAGTTCGACTCTGCAGGGTTTCGTTTTCACTTCTTCAGGAACTGAAAGTATGATTTAACAAAATTAATCTGCAAAAAGTGCCACACTCCAATTTGTTGTTGGTTTAGGTGCAAGACTCTGGACGGAATAAATGAGAAAACTGATTCAGAGGTTTCAAAATATTGAATAATTTTATGAGCACATGAGGGGGTTTTTGCTCACACAAAAAAATAACAATCAGTGGGGAAGTTCTATGATCGAGAAACTTGTCCACCCTTAGAGGCGTAAATCATTTCAGTGTAGTCTCGCTTGGGTGAGTATATACTCTGAGATCTCTCTACCCTTATCAAAAAATTTATATATTTGGCTTTTTCAAAAAATTCTTTGTCTATTTAGTATATTTGACTTATCTGGATCATTCTTTTTCTCATTTCTTCTCTCCATAGTAGACCCTGGTTCTTTATAGACAGTAGTAATCTGAATGCAGGGGTAACAACCATTGGGCTCCTTTTACAAAGCCACACTAGCAATTCTGGTGACTAAAATAAGGCCAGCTAGAGCAAGCATTAGGATGTCTGAAGACAGGATTTCTCACTATTCTTTCTTGAAACAGAAGGAAACCCGAGCATACAGTGGCGTAGCCAGACTGCCAATTTTGGGTGGGCCTGAGCCTAAAGTGGGTGGGCACAAAATTATCTCTGCCCCACCATACCTCCTCCTCAAAATATAAATACTTTAGCTAATGAGGAGTCCAAGCTTATGGGCCTCACAGCCGAACTGGAACCGAATCATACACTAGGGAAGGGAAAAGAAACAGAACAGAATCTCTTCAGCAAGTACTACTCAAGCAGTGCACACACACTGCACTAAACAGAGCCACAAACAAGGGGTCAAAAGACCCTACACACAGGCACAAACAAACTGAAGGGGAAAGGACGAACCCACTTAGACTCACATGGTAGAAACCACAAGTAAAAGATAAGAAAACCACACAGGGAGGCAGCAAGGGCTGGGCTTAGAACCACAGCTATAAACGAATAGTCCTAACCAAGTCAAACAGACATCACACAGAGAGGTAGCTAAACCGAAGAGCTGTCCACTTATGCCACACAGAGAGGCAGCTCAAGGCTGAGCTAGTAGTCACAGCTAACAGAACCACCCACTCCAACAGAACCAAACAGAGAGGATGCTTAGGGCTGTGCTAGTAGACACAGCTAAACGGAAGAGCTGTCCACTCGTGCCACACAGAGAGAGAGACCGCTCAAGGCTGAGCTAGTAGTCACAGCTAACAGGAAGAGCAACCCACTCAAACACAAACAGAAACCAAATAGAGAGGACGCTCAGGGCTGAGCTAGTAGTCACAGCTAGCAGGAAGAGCAACCCACTCAAACACAAACAAAAACCAAACAGAGAGGACTCTCAGGGCTGTGCTAGTAGACACAGCTAAATGGAAGAAAAGCCCACTCGTGCCACACAGAGAGACAGCTCAAGGCTGAGCTAGTAGTCACAACCCACTCAAACTCAAAACAGAAACCTCACGGAGATGCAAAGAGCTCATAGCTATCAGAGAATGTGTCCGTTCTCTTGAGGCTAGAGTAGCAGACTTGGTGGAGCTGAGGGAGACAGAGAGGTACATAGAGGAGACCTACAGGGATATTGTAGAGAGGTCCCACCTCCAGTCTGGTAGCCCCTGTGCTACCTTGGAGGAGGGAGATCTCCTAGAAGGAGAGCATCACCCTGGTGAAGTAGAAGTACTCCTGTAGTCAGGACCTGCCCACCAGGGGATGTATTATCCTCTCGCACCTAGGATATGTCTCCAAGTGCTGCCCAGGAGGGAAAGGTTAGGACAGCTGTTGTAGTTGGTGATTCGGATATAACAAAAGAGAGGGAACAAAGTACAAACTAAAGTCCAAACAAAAAAAACAGCACCACGGGCCTTTAAAAATGGAACACAGTTCTTTAATGAATGAGCCTTGACAAAAAGACCCGACACGGGCCGTGTTTCGGTGACTAGCACCTGTGTCAGGGGTCACAGTGATGACGTGGAAAACTTGGGGAATAACTCGAATATATTCCTCTACAATATATTATTCCTTACCCCACGTCTCATGTAGTAAAAGCTACAAAGCACCAAGGCACTTTCACTTTCTGTATCAAAATGGATGATACAGAAAGTGAAAGTGCCTTGGTGCTTTGTAGCTTTTACTACATGAGACGTGGGGTAAGGAATAATATATTGTAGAGGAATATATTCGAGTTATTCCCCAAGTTTTCCACGTCATCACTGTGACCCCTGACGCAGGTGCTAGTCACCAAAACACGGCCCGTGTCAGGTCTTTTTGTCAAGGCTCATTCATTAAAGAACTGTGTTCCATTTTTAAAGGCCCGTGGTAGTTGGTGATTCGATCATTAGGCATATAGGTAGCTGGGGGGCTGCTGGACATGAGGATCGTGACTTGCCTGCCTGGTGCGAAGGTGGCAGACCTGACGCGTCACCTAGGTAGGATTTTAGATAGTGCTGGGGAGAAGCCGGCTGTCTTGGTACATGTGGGTACTAATGACATAGAAAAATGTGGGAGAGAGGTTATGGAAGCCAAATTTAGGCTCTTAGGTAGAAAGCTCAAATCCAGATCCTCTAGGGTAGCATTTTCTGAAATGCTACCCATTCCACGTGCAGGGCCAAAGAGACAGGCAGAGCTCTGGAGTCTCAATGCATGGATGAGACAATGATGCAAGGAGGAGGGTTTCAGAATTAGGAACTGGGCAACATTCTGGGGAAGGGGAAGCCTATTCCGAAAGGATGGGCTCCACCTTAACAAGGGTGGGACCAGGCTTCTGGCATTGGCATTTAAAAAGGAGATAGAGCAGCTTTTAAACTAGAAATGGGGGGAAGACTGACAGTCACTCAAAAGCGCATGGTTCGGGATAAGGTATCTTTCAAAGATATCACCAAAACAGGGAAGATAGGGTATCCTGATAGTGAGAATGCAAAAGAGACCATAGTAGATCAGGTGTCCTTAAATAAAAAGCAGACAAACGATTGCAAATTAATACTGTCAAATACTGAGCATTATGTAAATAGGAACAACAAACATAGTTTGAAATGTCTATAGGCGAATGCCAGGAGCCTAAGAAATTAGATGGGAGAGTTAGAATATATTGCACTAAATGAAAAACATAATAGGCATCTCTGAGACCTGGTGGAAGGAGGATAACCAGTGGGACACTGTCATACCAGGGTACAAATTATATCATAGTGATAGGGTGGATCGAATTGGTGGAGGGGTAGCATTGTATATTAACAAGAGCCTTGAATCAAATAGATTGAAAATTCTGCAGGAAACAAAACACCTCTTGGAATCACTGTGGATTGAAATTCCATGTGTAAAGGGGAAAAGGTTAGTGATAGGAGTGTACTACCGTCCGCTTGGCCAGGATGAACAGATGGATGCAGAAATGTTAAAGGAAATTAGGGATGCAAACAAATTGGCAACAAAATAATAATGGGTGATTTCAATTACCCCGATATTGACTGGGTAAATGTAACATCGGGGCATGCTAGGGAGGTAAAATTCCTTGATGAAATAAAGGACAGTTTTATGGCGCAGCTGGTAAAGGAGCCGACGTGAGAAGGAAAAATTCTAGACCTAGTCCTTTTCCAGATCATGTGCTCCACTAAGGACTAGGTGGAGCACATGATCTGGTACGGGAGGTGATGGTGCTGGGGCTGCTTGATAACAGCGATCATAATATGATCGGATTTGATATTAGCTTTGAAGTAATTCTACATAGGAAATCAAATACATTAGCGTTTAACTTTAAAAAAAGGAGACTATGATAAAATGAAGAAACAGCATAAGGGACGTCAAGTCAAATGCAAAGCGCTGATAAGGAAGGCTAAGAGGGACTTTGAAAAAAAGATGGCGTTGGAGGCAAAAACATATATTTTTTAGGTATATTAAAAGCAGGAAGCTGGCAAAAGAATCGGTTGGACTGCTAGATGACCGAGGAGTAAAAGGGGTGATCAGGGAAGACAAAGCCATAGTGGAGAGATTAAATGAATTCTTTGCTTTGGTCTTTACTGGGGAAAGTTTGGGTGGGATACCGGTGCCGGAAGTAGGAGAAACTTAATGAATTCTCTGTAAACCTGGAGGATGTAATGGGGCAGTTCTACAAACTGAAGAGTAGCAAATCTCCTGGACCGGATGGTATTCATCCCAGAGTACTGATAGAACTGAAAAATGAGCTTGCGGAGCTATTGTTAGTAATATGTCATTTATCTTTAAAATCGAGCATGGTACCGGAAGATTGGAGGGTGGCCAATGTAACGCCGATTTTTAAAAAGGTTCCAGAGGAGATCCAGGAAATTATAGACCGGTGAGTCTGACGTCGGTGCCGGGCAAAATGGTAGACACTATTATAAAGAACAAAATTACAGAGTATATTCAAAAGCATGGATTAATGAGACAAAGAGGCATATTTTCAAAGCACTTAGCCTTCCAAAGTTCCATAGAAACCTATGGAACTTTGGAAGGCTAAGTGCTTTGAAAATATGCCTCAAAGTCAACATGGGTTTAGTGAAGGGAAATCTTGCCTCACCAATCTACTACATTTCTTTGAAGGGGTGAACAAACATGTGGATAAAGGTGAGCCGGTTGATATTGTGCATCTGGATTTTCAGAAGGCATTTGACAACGTGCCTCATGAAAGACTCCAGAGGAAATTGGGAGTCATGGGATAGGAGGTAGTGTTCTATTGTGGAGTAAAAACTGGTTAAAAGATAGAAAACAGAGAGTAGGGTTGTCACGATTGTGACTGTTTTCCTTGGCTGTGCTCATCTCGCCCTCTGGTGGCCAGAACCGGTGGCTGCCATAGACTTTCTTGCTGTCTCCCTACACATTTCAGACTTTCTTTCCGGTCCGGTCCAGATATTCTAGCCCTCCAGACTTGGTTTGAAGTTTGGCAGCTAGCCTCACCCTTAGCTACCTTGGGATTGCTGCAGCTGAGCCTCAGCTGCTGATGGGCTTTATTAACCACCTGGAAACTTCTGCTTTGCCTTTGCAATGCCAAAGGTCACGGTTAGTTGGTGTGCTGTTAGGAGCACTTCTGCCTGCTTTGCTTGAGCTTCCGTGATTTACCCTTTTCGCTTCCCTGCTTTTCCCTTTTGGTGCTGTTAGGAGCACTTCTGTCTTGTGGTGTGCTGTTAGGAGCACTTCTGCCTCGCTTTGTCTGAGCTTCCCTGCCTTTCCCTTTTAGCTTTCCTGCTTTATCCTTTTGGTGCTGTTAGGAGTACTTCTGCCTTGTTTTGGTTCGTGCCTGTATGCCTTGTCTTGGTCCCTCTAGTGTTTGTCTCCCTTGTCTGTCTTGTGTTGTTTCTCTAGTCCCCTCTGCCTTTACCTTCAGTCCCTGTTTAATCAAGCTTGTTGCTGTATCCTGTCACCTGAGGGAGTACCCTCAGTCCTGAGTCCTGATTCCTGGTCCCTGTTTAGTCAAGCTTGCTTTAGAGTCCTATACCCTGTGTGAGTTCCTGTATCCCATAAGTCCTGACGGCTGCCCGCACCTAGGGGCTCAACCCCTAGGGAACGGCGGTCAAGCGCAGGTGAAGTCTTGCTCCAGTCCTGTGTTCCAGTCTGATAGTTCTAGTCCTATGTGTTCCTGCTTGTTTATCTACATCTGCAGCTTCTGTCTTGTTTGTTTGTTAGTCCAGTCCTGGTTGGGGGAATTTTGCCTGCTGCTGCCGCTCAACGGCAGTAGCCCAAGGGCTCACATACCTCTAGTATCCGAGACCGTGACTGATTGCAAAGGTCATGAGCTCGGCAAGATCACCCTACCAGCTGGGTTCCAGCTCAGTTATTGTTCTTGATCCGTCCATGACACTTCATAAGAATAGTGGTAAACTTTTGTCTCATCCAATTTTGAAGAAAATATATAGAGAGACATAGCAGAATTAGAAAAGCTACAGAGAAGGGCGATGAAAATGATAATGGGGATGATATGACTTCCCTATGAGTAAAGACTGAAGTGTCAAGGGCACTTCAGCTTGGAGAAGAGACGACTGAAGGGAGATATGATAGAGGTTTATAAAATAATGAGTGGAGTGGAACAGGTAAACGTGAATCGTTTGTTTACTCTTTGGAAAAATACTAGGACTATGGGGCATGCAATGAAGCTACAAAGTAGTAAATTCAGTGCTTTTTTGTAGAAAAAAAGGTGCCGGTACTCATTGTGGGTGGAGTTACCACATATGACCCCCCCACCCCTATTATAGCCACACCCACATTAGCCACACCCCTTATACCAGCCATAACGCATATAAACAGACATCATTGAAAATATTATACTAGTATAGGAGAAAAAAATAACGTGTTTTTTTTTCATTATAAATAATTTCTGTAAGCTGTTACAGCTCCAGTATACCCCAGGGGCGTATCTGGACTTCAGTGGTAGGGGGGGCCAGAGCCGAGGTGAGGGGGCACATTTTAGGCCCCCTCCCAGTGCCACCGACCCCCCCTGCCACCATTGCTGACACCCCCCCACCGCCGACACCCCCCCGCCATTGCTGACACCCCCTGCTGCTGCCAGCACCACCTCCAACAAGTTTGACCCCCCCCCTCGACCTGCCCGCCATCTGTACCTTTGCTGGTGGGGGACCCAACCCCCGCCAGCCGAAGTCTTCTTCCTGCGTTTGGTTTCTTCTGAGTCTGACGTCCTGCTGCACGTACAACATGCAGGACGTCAGACTCACAGAAACAGAATGAAGCCTTGCAATCTGCAGGGCTTTGTTCTATTTCTGAGAGTCTGACGTCCTGCACGTTGTACGTGCAGGAGGACGTCAGACTCAGAAGAAACCAAATGCAGGAAGAAGACTTCGGATGGCGGGGGTTGGGTCCCCCACCAGCAAAGGTACAGACGGCGACGGCGGGTTGGCGGGGGGGGGGGATTGAGAGAGGCGTCGGTAGGGGGGTCCAGGGCCAAATTTACGGGGGCCCAGGCCCCTGTGGCCCCATAGCAGCTACGCCTCTGGTATACCCAGTGCAAAATAAGACAGCAAATGTAAATTCTCAAATTGGACATATTTCAGAAACTAAAATGAAAATAAAATGATTTTTTCTACCTTTGTTGTCTGGTGACTTTGTTTTTCTGATCATGCTGGCCCAGTATTCGATTCTGCTGCTATCTGTCCTCTTAACTCCGTTTCCAGGGCTTCCTTTCCATTTATTTCTTTACTTTCCGCCTTTCTTCTTCATTTCTTGCCCTACATCCGTAAGTAAAAGCTGGGTCCTCCGCAGACTTGACTGTCCAGTAGATCCAGCTTCTGCCTATTTTCTACATCCATGTGCAGTTTTTCTCCTCTCTTCCTTTTCCCTCATCTCATCTCCTTCCTCACTCTTCCCTTGCCTCCATCCATGTCCAGCATTTCTTCTCTCTCCTCCATCCACCCATGTCTAGCAGCCCTCCTCTCCCCTGCCCTCCCCTCCATCCACCCATGTCCAGCAACCCTCCTCTGCCCCCTCCCCTCCATCCACCCATGCCCAACAACCCTCCTCCCCCCTGCCCTCCCCTCCATCCACCCATGTCCAGCAACCCTCCTCTGCCCCCTGCCCTCCCCTCTATCCACCCATGTCCAACAACCCTCCTCCCCCCTGCCCTTCCCTCCATCCACCCATGTCCAGCAACCCTCCTCTGCCCCCTGCCCTCCCCTCTATCCACCCATGTCCAACAACCCTCCTCCCCCCTGCCCTCCCCTCCATCCACCCATGTCCAGCGACCCTCCTGTCCCCCCCTGCCATCCACCCATGTCCAACAACCCTCCTCTGCCCCAGTGCAGGTCTTTTTCTGCTGCCATCTTCTATGTTACTATGTTAAATGTAATATGACAGTTTTGGGAAATGTGCATCCTCCCCCGCCCACTACCTTGGGGGCAATGGTGTTACAGGGAGTTGATCTCAAATGTTCTGCCCAGGGCCCATTCAGTCCTAACTACCCACTGTTAATACCCATCCCATAGAAAATAATGATCTTTGTGGGGTTTTTTACTAGAAAAAAAATCTTTAGTGCAGTCTTTGCAGTGTAAAGTCAAGGCCAATTTTCAAAAGAAGCTCTTAATATATCGAGAAGGATAGTGTACGTTCTCTCCTCTCCCTGAGGGGGGCGTGATGTGACGTTGCAGGGAACCTGGAAGAAAATTGGGAAATACTGGAATCTTGCAGTTTTGATTTCTCACAAAGCAAATCACGAAAGCAGGAAAATGTAACGTCTTGCTGGGACAAAAGTTAAAAATAGTGTGTAACATTAGTGGCAAAAGGAAAACGTGCCATTGCACACAGGGCAGACGGTGATGTTAAGTGAGCTGGCCTGAGTTGTTTCCAGGTATCCATCTTCCCTGACTGCAGCTGAGTAATGACCCTGAAATGCACATTTTTCTCCCTCAGACTCTTCCTGAAAAGTTTGTGCCATCTGCTTCAAAAAAACCTCAGAAAGGGAGGAGTTTTAGTGAGTAAAGTGCAGCTTCAAAAAGCCACAGAATAAGACCATGGGAATGTCAACACTTTTTCTCACAAGTTGCAGACAGAATAAAGGAGTGGGCAGCCTTGGGAATAAAGGACAAAGGGAGGCGAAACCTTGAAAAGGTGATGAGTCTGGGGGATGTTTATCTGGGATGATGTGAGGAGGTTCTTGCCGGCTCTGTGAACACAAGCTTTTAAGGGAGGTAGTGCAAGTTTTTTTTGTGTGTTGGTCGGTTGTTTCAGTTTCACACTTACCCCAAGGATTCTGACTTCCTTCAGAGGTACTAGCTTATGCGATGGTTGAAGGGATGTAATAAATGTTACATTTTCATTCTCTATTGCTACTGTAGCATTGAAGAATTCCTGGAAAGTATGGAGCACGATGGCTTTGTGCTGCTTGATCCGTTGTTTGCAGTATAGGGATGCACCCTCATCTCTGGCTCATGAGAACACGTTTTTAAGTGTGTGGGGGATGTGCAGAGAATTGCTTTCTCGGACTCAGCAGCGCGAACGATGCAGGCAGCGATTGAAAGAGGCTGTCTGCGTCGGAGCTTTCCTCTGCAAGTCCCGCCTATGCGGAAACAAGAAGTTGTAACAATGTAGGCGGGACTCGCAGAGGGAAGCTCCGACACAGACAGCCTCTTTCAATCGCTGCCTGCATCGTTCGCGCCTCTGAGTCTTAAAAAAAAAAAAGTAAGTGCAGGACTCGCCGGGAGTGTCGCCGGGGGGCAAAAAAAGGTGCCGGTACGCCGTACCGTTGCGTACCGGCACAAAAAAATCACTGAGTAAATTTAATACGAATTGGAGAAAATTTGTCTTCACTCAATGTGTAATTAAACTCTGGAATTCATTGCCAGAGAATGTGGTAAAGGCGGTTAGCTTAGTGGAGATTAAAAAGGGTCTGGACGGCTTTCTAGAAGAAAAGTCCAAAGACCATTATTAAATGGACTTGGGGAAAATCCACTATTTCTGGGATAAGCAGCATAAAATGTATTGAGCTTTTTTGGGATCTTGCGAGGTACTTGTGACCTGGATTGGCTACTGTTGGAAACAGGATGCTGGGCTTGATGGACTTTTGGTCTTTCCCAGTGTGGCAATACTTATGTACTATTGTTCAAAATGTCTCCCTCCTGGAAATGGTTAACTCGGAAGCTCTGATGTGTGCAAATCTATTCCTGGACAATTAATTATGTATGCCTAATCTAATCTAATACTGATATTTTTTTACCACCTTTCCCCAACAAATTGGTCCCAAAGTGGTTAACAGAACAGAAAAGCATTTAAAAATAAATTAAGCTTTAGTTAGAAATTTCTGAAGAGACAGTTTTCAAATTTTTGTGTGAAAGTAGTAAGAGCAGCTTGACTTTAGTGAGATAGGAAGGGTTTTCCATACTTGTACTGCTTTATAAGCAAACGATTATTCTACAAACCTCTTAAAGAGGACAGCTTTAAAGGATGGAAAAACTAAATCACAATTTTACTTCAGCCGAATTGTTGTGATGCCATTTGAGAAACTCAAATGTGGGATACAAATGCAACTAAATAAAAATAAATAAATAAAGAAATTCTGCTGGAACCATTCCACTAAAAATGTTGAAAATGAAACAAGCCTGTTTAAAACTTTGTAGCGCTATAGAAATGCTAAATAGTAGTAGTAGGAGTAGTCTGGTCTTTGGGGTTGAGGCATATTGCTGGATACACCTGGTGGCGCCGGATCCCTCTTAAGGCCAGGACCGGCATTGAGTTGTGGTCCTCTGAACTCCGGCAGTGACTGGTGTGTAGGGGCGTGGTGATATCGGCCTTTTAGCGGGTGTGTGTGATAATTCGTGTCTAATCCATCTGAGGCAGTTAAGCACTGCTCCCGGGATCGTGTGACCAGGCCACACTGGGAGAGTCATCTTTACGACCCGCTTTGGAGGACAGTGCAGCATCAGTCTTTTTTGGCGGGAACACCTGAAGACCCATCTCTTTAACAAGGCATACCACAAAGATCAACCAATGTGAACACACACAATTCCTCCACATAGATTCAAAACTGTCTTATAATATCTGCTTGTTATGCTATTATCTTGCTTTTTCATTATCATATTGCCCAAGATTCCTCTGTAATACTAAATGTCATGTCTTCAATTTTTCAAGATGTATTGTAAGCCACATTGAGCCTGCAAAAAGGTGGGAAAATGTGGGATACAAATGCAATAAATAAAATAAATAAAATAAAATTAGTACACGCCTGTAAGAGAAGGTAGTGATGTTCAACAAAAAGGAGTGATACATAATCAAACCTTTTTTTTTTTAAAGATCAGGCATGCAGCTATATTCTGTACAAGTAATTTTTTCAATACGCAATCGGTAACTCCCCATAAAGGAATTACAATAGTCAAGTTGCGATAAGCTCATGGCTTGAACCAAGAGAGCAATAAGCACTTCTTAACCATGTTACTCACTCGGGGTTCAAACATTAACAAGGAGCACAATATGACTCCAAGAACTTTGGACGTGGAGTCCATTAGGTTGGAAAATGTGGGGTACACATGGAGAAATGAAAATAAATAAGTGAGGATCGCCTGGTGACTTGCCTGCCTGGTGCGAAGGTGGCGGACCTCATGCGTCACCTAGATATGATTTTAGATAGTGCTGGGGAAGAGCCGGCTGTCTTGGTACATGTAGGTACCAGTGACATAGGAAAATGTGGGAGAGAGGTTCTGGAAGCCAAATTTAGGCTCTTAGGTAGAAAGCTCAAATCCAGAATCTCTAGGGTAGCATTTTCTGAGGTGCTACCCTTTCCTCGCACAGGGCCCAAGAGACAGGCAGAGCTCCGGAGTCTCAATGCGTGGATGAGACGATGGTGCAGGGAGGAGGTTTTAGATTTGTTAGGAACTGGGCAACATTCTGGGGAAGGGTGAGCCTATTCCGAAAGGATGGGCTCCAGCTTAACCAGGGTGGGACCAGGCTGCTGGCTTCGGCATCTAAAAAGGAGATAGAGCAGCTTTTAAACTAGAAATGGGGGGAAGGCTGACAGTCACTCAAAAGCGCATGGTTCGGGATAAGGTATCTTTCAAAGATATCACCAAAACAGGGAAGATAGGGTATCCTATCCTTAACCCTCCATTGCCCCATGTAAGCCGCATTGAGCCTGCCATGAGTGGGAAAGCGCGGGGTACAAATGTAACAAAAATAAAATAAATAAAAAACCTGATAGTGAGGTTGCAAAAGCGACCGTAGTAGATCAGGTGTCCTTAAATAAAAATAAAAATCAGACAAAACATTGCAAATTAATACTGTTAAGTACTAAGCATGATGTAAATAGGAACAACAAACATAGTTTGAAATGTCTATATGCGAATGCCAGGAGCCTAAGAAATAAGATGGGAGAGTTAGAATATATTGCACTAAATGAAAAATTAGATATGATAGGCATCTCTGAGACCTGGTGGAAGGAGGACAACAAGTGAGACACTGTCATAACGGGGTACAAATTATATCGTAGTGATAGGGTGGGTCGAATTGGTGGAGGGGTAGCATTGTATGTTAAGAAGAGCCTTGAATCAAATAGATTGAAAATTCTGCAGGAAACAAAACACATCTTGGAATCCCTATGGTTTGAAATTCCATGTGTAAAGGGGAAAAGGATAGTGATAGGAGTGTACTACCGTCCGCCTGGCCAGGATGAACAGACAGATGTAGAAATGTTAAAGGAAATTAGGGAACCAAACAAACTGGGCAACACAATAATAATGGGTGATTTCAATTACCAGTACACAATTCTACAAACACTTAATTCGGTATTCGAAGTCAAGTCTTGAGTGGTTCAATAAAAAAATGGTGGAGAAAAAGACTTCAGTACTATCGGAGACACTTCCGTTTGGATGGCTTCCTAAAGGAAAAGTCCATAGACCATTATTAAATTGGACTTGGAGAAAATCCACTATTTCTGGGATAAGCAGCATAAAATGTTTTGTACTTTTGCGGATCTTGTCAGGTATTTGTGACCTGGATTGGCCACTGTTGGAAATAGGATGCTGGGCTTGATGGACCTCTTTGGGCTGTCCCAGTATGGGAATACTTATGTACTACTGTAATAGGACAAGAAGGATTTTGGACTCCTAGCCATAGAATCTTGTCTTAGCAGGGTTTAATTTAAGTTAATTGCAATTAGACCAGTTTTCAATTTTGGAAGTACAGGTTAACAATCTTGAATGTGATTCATCTACATCTGGAAGTAATTCCTGTAGAACAAAAGTATCGTTGGGGTAGGAGTACAGGAACTCGCCTTTGTCTAATTTCAAAGAACTCAGGGGCGTTTTTACTGTAAGCTGCGTCAAAAAGTGGCCTGTTGTAGTCTGGATGTGTGAAATTGGTGCGTACTGGGCCATTTTTTACTGCGACTGAGAAAAAGGGCTTTTTTTTAACTTGAACTAAATGGCCATTTACTAAATTTAAAAGTAATGCATGGCTATTTACTGCCTGAGCCCTCACCGCTACCCATTGACCTAACGGTAAGGGCTTGTGTACTACTCACGTAGTAAGCATGCAGTGTGTGCCAATGTGGCTGTACTGCCGATTACCTCCAGGAACGCTCCCCATGGTAGAACATAGAAAAATATTTTCTACCGCGGGAAACAACGTGTGCCAGATTTGAAATTACTGCTGGGTGCCTGTGCTAGCCCGGCGGTAGTGTCAATTTGGTGCATACTACCTTCATATTAGCCCTACCACTGCTTAGTAAAATGGCCCCTTAATGAGCACATGAAGATGTTAAGCACAATAGGTTGCAAGGGCGAGCCTCCATGAAGGAGGTTGGGACAGTGGCGTACCAAGGGGGGGGGGCGGTGGGGACGGTCCGCCCCGGGTGCACGCCGCTGGGGGGTGCCGCGGCGCGCACCTGTGGGCTCCAACTTCGCGAACTTTGCTCATTCACTGCAGCTCCCTCTGCCCCGGAACAGGTTACTTCCTGTTCCGGGGCAGAGGGAGCTTCAGCGAATGAGCGAAGTTCGCGAAGTCAGAGGCCACAGGCGCGCGCCGCGGCACCCCCCCCAGCGATGTGCACCCGGGGGGTGTGTCATTTCGCCGGGGGGGGGGGAGGTGTCATTTCGCAGGGGGGGGGCGCTGCACCCGGGGGGGGGGGGGTGCATCGGCGATCCGCCCCGGGTGCCATCCATGCTAGGAACACCACTGGGTTGGGAAGCACTAATTTAAAGGAGTAATTTATAGATTTTTCTGCAGATAAGTGCTGTGTACTTTTATTCAGAAGATTCATGGTCCCATTCTAAGGTTAGGACTTTGCTCCCCAGGTGGGCTGGGGATACTGCAAATGGATTAGTCACAGCTCCATGGGGAAGGGGAAACTGTGGCCAAGGTGTCTGGACAGCTAATCAGAGGCTCAGGGTTGTCAGGTTCTGAAGAGATTCATCTTCCAGTTCAGGATAACCACATGAAGGTAGATGTGTGGGGAAAGGGAGTGTAAAATGGGGGAGGGAGAAACCCCAAGTACTGCAAATGAAGGCTAATGGGTCTCCAGTGCCTGGGGGCCAATGTTTCTCCCCCTCCCCTGCAAATATACACCATGTTACAAAGAGCCCCATGCTTTTGTTTTTTGAACTTTCTTCCCCCCTTTCTTTCACCACCACATCCCAGCTGGTACCACTGGATGGCACCACATCCCACTCTGGTTCAGATTGAACTGGATGAAACAGGAGCAGGAGGCAACTGTCAGCCAAGTTTTAAAAAAAAGAGAGAGAAAGTTTTGTTAGCATTTTCAGTAAAATGAAAACAGATTCAGACTGCTGGAAAGCAGAGAAGAAAGCAGCCTGAATGGAAGCTGGAGTCACACAGATAGCAACTGAAGAGACAGAAACAAGCTGGTCACATACTAAGGGGTCCTTTTACAAAGCTGCGGTAAGCACTAACGCCTGCATATCACAGCAAAAAATGGTGTACCGCAGGGCACACTGTGGCTTCCCATGGTAACTTTGCCATATACGTGCACTACTCACGTGATAAAAAATAAAATTAAGTTTTGGTGCAGGGGGCATGTCTGAGGGTGTTCTGTGCTAGTCAGTACATTGCCACACACTAACCAGTTAGCGCATGTTTAACAGGTGAGGCCTTCCTACATAACTGGTGGTGCTAAGGGATCATGAGCTGATCTGTTTTAATGACCACATGCTAACAGCAAAATTAGAGCATGGCCATTAATACCAAAATAGGAATTTTGGCCATTTTACCCCAGCAGTAAAAATGACTTTAGTGCATGGGAATGACCATAGACGGTCGCTAGCCCAACTGTTTGGGGAGGCTAAAGGGGGCGGAGCTTACCTCCATACGCTCCGTGGCAGCGACGTCAATGAAGAAAAAGACTACAGGTTCGCCGCCAGCTTCTCCCTTCTCTCTGCACACAGTGTCCCGCTCTCGCGGAAACAGGAAATGCATCACCGCAGAAGGCGGGACACTGTGTGCAGAGAGAAGGGAGAAGCTGGCGGCGAGCCTGTAGTCTTTTTCTTCATTGACGTCGCTGCCACGGAAATAAAAGATCAATATGCGCGGGGCGGGAGGGTGGGCTGCATCACAAGCAGAAGTCGACGATTGGGCTGGGGAGGCTTAGCCTCCCAAGCCTCTTATACGGGGCGCCTATGGGAATGACCCACATAAAGGTGCGCTAAGGCCACATTTTACCACTGTTTGGTAAAAGAGTCCCTAAGTATGGAATAACATCTGTGGATAAAAGAAATTGTGTGTATATGCAGGTACCACAGAGTGAAAGTGACATTTTTCCAAAGAGAATTTAAAGGGGAAATGACAAATTTTATTTTTTGATTAGAAATAAGGTCTCACATAAGGAATCCAGCAAGTGAAGTATATGCGTAAAAGCAGAAGACATGTGAGCTCAGTGAAAGTCACTAAGGGCAGGCCTGGCCGATACCAGCACTTAACTTTATCCTTATATTCAGCAGTATATTTGTTTAAAAAGTGCCACTGGGAAAAAAGAAGAAGAAAAAAAAAAAATATATATATATATATATATACACACACACAAACACACACCAAGAAACGCTGGTGTTTATACATTTAAAATTAGGCCCAGTATTTAGCAGGCCTAATTTTCAAAGCATAATGTATCCATTTTAGAGCAGAATATCACTGCTAAATATACAAGAACCAGCTCTGCCTTCAATGTCTTTCAATGCTGTCTCCTTTTTACATGTAAAATCCGCACTTAGCCCAATTTCATCCACAGAAGTGCTGATAGCTCTTATATGTGACTTATATGTTGTCTACAGTGAATGCATAATTCACTTCAAGTATCAGCCCCTAATGGTGTATTTCTGACTAGAAATTTAAAATAAAAAATACTGAGATTTACAAAGATCATCTCGCAAATTTCTCAACCTGCACTACCCCAGCTGCAAAGGACTGAAGTACAAATTGATGCATGCTACTACCTTCTCGTACATGAGCACGCAGCTATGGAATGCATTACCACAGACTTGAAAGCAATCAACGAAACAACTATCTTTCGTAAATCTCTGAAAACGTTATTCTTCAACAAGGCCTACAAAGAACACCTATAACCTCACCAAGTCACCTCA